>NW_015387016.1:218360-243360 GCF_001527695.2 Protobothrops mucrosquamatus | reverse complement strand
TCATGTCCAAAACTGAATAAAGATGACCTTTTAGAAGTAATTGGCATAATTTAAATACCAATACAATATCTTTTAGCATAGCCTGATTACCTGTTTCTCGCTGTGTTGCTGACCTGGTGCTATTGGCTGATTTCAGCTGCAAAGCCCTTCTTTTTCTAGCTGTCTTTAAGTCAAACTTGGACCAATGTCTTCATATATAATAGTAGGATATTTGGTCATTCTGACCATGTCTGTGTGTCCATGTAGAAAATCCTTATTCCCCCTCTAAGGAAATTAGATGACAATATGAACAAAAAAATCATTTGCTATTATGATAGCTTTCAGTAAAGTTAGATGTCAAGACATTAGAAACATTTCACTCTATGGCCTAACAAAGCTGAATTGGAATAACCTGTACTCATATCACTACACATTTCAAACAGAGCACTATGTACTCCATTTTTAGTGGAATTCATTCTTGCTTGCCCATCATTTGATCTGTCCATGTGTATGTAGCAACATAATAGTCATTCACTGACAATTATAAATATCAGTTGTGGCAAGCATAATTACTGAAATATATCCAAAACATCTGAAGAACAACTGATTGTGTGCATATTCAGGTTTACAACAGATATTAGGTTAGGTCAGTAGAGGTAATACAACTGGATCCTGTACTGAATCCCTAATTATTCTAAATAAGAATTGAGTTTTCTGTTATCACAGTTTAAAGGAATTGGTATCTGCTAATATTCTTAATCTGAATATTTTATTAGATTAAAGGAGAATAGGTACTAATATTACAGATATAAATGCTTAAATAGAAACTACAAGGTGGATACTGGTATTATTGTCTTGAAATAACATTTAACCAGAAAATATTAATTTTATTCAACTTATTTTCTAATATGCAAAATTATACAAAATAGATTGAATTAACATATACTTATGTAAATACTATCTGCTTCTTCACAAGAAATAGAGACTATCCAGTCCAATCTGTGCATTCCTATATACTGCATGAATTCAGGTTAAATATACCTCTGACAAATATATGTTCAGCATCTTCTTGAACGTCCAGCAGAGAAGCTGCCATTTTCCTAGGTCATTAAGCTAAGGAAATTCAAAACATGTAGCTTTTCTGCCTATATTCATCCCTCCTTCCTTTGCACCTCTTACCAACCAAGTTCCAAGGATAGTACATTTTCCAAGACAAAAAATGCCTGAGACCAATCACATGCAGATAGACAAGCTAAAGGCAGGGTGAAGTTTGTGTATTTCTCTTCTGATGTCCTCTGAGAAGCAGGCATCATCATCCATATTCAAATGCATGCATCTGCCAGTGTCACTTCCAGCTCAGCTCTCACTATCTCTCCATTCACTTAGTGGAAACATTAAACTTATAACCAGATAACCATTGCAATGAAACTAGTAGCAGGTGAACTTAAACAATCTGATAGCAATGCAAAGAACTTCCTCTTCAACATTAGTGGAATCTGTTGAAATTAGGAATAGTTACAGAGTATTGACTAAAGGAAATCAGCTGTCTGAATGGATGGGAGATTAACAAGAAAGAGAAGGGAACTATTAATACAAGCTAAATTTATGCAATCAAGGGATCCTTGAGCTCAAAGTGAAATTAGAAATTCTATTGAACCCATTAATTTTTAAACAGAAAATATAGTAAAGAAACACGGTACTTAATTCTACATACAACAACGGCAGCAAGAATAGCATACGCACAGTTCTGGAAAAATGAGAATATACCATCAGAGGAAGAAGTGATAAAGAAAATCCTGGACTGTGCTGAGATGGACAAATTAACAAAAGAGATAAAAGAAATGGAAGACACAGAATACTATTTAATATGGAACAAGTGGTATGACTGGCTGGAGAGTAGAAATAAGAGAGAATAAATGTGGAAAGATTAAAAGTGGAAAATGTGTGTATAATAATGTATGAAGGAAGAAAAATGCAAATAAGAAATAATGGGGCAACAAGGACAAATACTCTAAAGAAGAATAAGGGGGGAAATGTAAATAATAGATTACTGTTACGAAATTGCTGTTAAAATATATATTGTGTATATATGTGTGTTATGTTTTGTTTTGTTTTGTTGGTTTAAATAATAAAAATTAAAAAAAAATTAAAAAAAAATGGACAACCACTTTTTAACCTATATTTTTGTGAGTGGCGATCTTGCTACCTTAACAACACATTTCATGTTACGATCAACATCTACTATAGTTAAACTGGATTAAACTAATTCTTTCACATTTAAACAAATTCATATCCAAGAATGCTAGAATTACAGATTTAGCAAGAAACTCTCTTGGTATAATAAACGTGGAATTCAGTCTGGGGAGAAAGGAGCAATTTAACACTTGAAGCAATATCCAGAAAGTGACTATCAAACTGCTGTTAATGACATTACAAAAGATATGGCAGGGAAGACTAATTGTTCTATTTATATATGAGAAATTATTTATCTATGATAGCTCCAATTTATTCTTTTAAGCAAGCTGGGTAGAAGTTATTGTAGGAGACACATAGATTATTAGGATTAACTTTGTTTATATAGGGAGACAAAAGTGGAAAAAATAGCAAACTAGTTCTCTCGAAAATCGCTTTGCACTCCATTTCAATTAGTTGGTTGGGTTATTGCTCATTCTATTTAATAGACCTTCTGCCAAAATGAAGCTCTCCAAATTAATATAGATGAAAGGAATAATATTACAGCAGATAATAAAAGTAGAAATAATTTTAAACAGTAATTCATAATTTACAACTCACATTTGTAAAATAATTACCAAATTATCTGATGGATTAAAGCTGTTTCAGCAAAAGACAACTGATTTGTCTTCTGTCAACATGGAATTGCATCAGGTAGCTTAACTTATTCATATATGCTAATATAGACATGGGATACATGCAAGGCCAGCTCCAGTTTGGTAAAGAGGAAAGAGCAAAGGGATCTCTCCTGAAATCTGACATCTTCTATACTGGTGGCAAAGAACAATCCAATGATGAATCTTCACCTTTCCTAACTCCAGATAAGATTTTGGCATGGGCAAAGGAATGTCATGTCAGATCTTTCTGTCTATTTCTCTCCCATTATGCAGTTCCAAGAAATCAAGAGGGGTATTTGGGATTGTCAAATTAAGATGCTAATATCCTGATAGGTTCTAAAAAAAATGAATGTACTAACATAAGATTTCTGGAACAGCTTATTATCAGATTAATTTTAAAACTGCACCAATTAGATTGGAATTTTTCTTTGATTTCAGTTTTTCTGACATTAGTTTTAGTCAAATTTTCGCATCAGTTTGCAAATCCAGAGAAGAAACAAAATGCAGGAGAATCATATATTTCTAAGTAAGTACATATTTTTCCTGTGCAATATCAGCATGATTTCTAAGAACTTTTTCCATGTATATTTGTATATAATTTTTCTTAATATATGTATTTTAAAAAGTAAATAGTGTCTACAAATTTGAATGGGTTGTATTCAGATGTCTAAAGGACATCTGGCCATCTTACTCTATACGCCCACTCAGAGATGTGAAATTTTGCATAAAAAATCAAAATATTTTCTTAATGTAATGCACTTTTTCCTATTCTAATCCTATTTTCAGACATGTTTTTCATATGGCTGCATTTCAAAATTCTGAAAAATGTGAATAGTGAGGAATATAAGATTGCCAAATGATGATACACAAATAATGTATTTGCATATTATTTCAGGGAGAGATGAATTAATAAAATTCTCACAAAAAAGCAGGCTCAATAAATTTTCCTCCAGCTACAGATAAAGGTTTATTTTGTTTTTGACAGATTGAGTAGTATATATTCATGACTTTTTTGATGTACAAATTAGACTTTAATTGATTGACTATCTGCCATCAAGTTGTTGTCAACTTCTTCAAGATGAAAATAGACAGAAGATAATCTCAACATCCAGAAGGATCTTGACAGACCTGAATACTGTTGGACCCTACCCAACAAAATGCAATTCAGTGGTGAGAAAAGTAAGGTTTTAAACTTGGGCAAGAAAAACTTGGCTTAATAGAACTTACTTAAAAGGGATCTAGTAGTTCTAGTGCACAATTACTTACGTATGAGCCAGCAATGTGCTACAACTACTAAAAAAGCCAATGCAATCCTAGGCTGCATTAACAGAGAGATAGTATTAAGAGCACCTGAAGTGTTAGTAGCACTTTATATTGCACTGGTAAGACCAGGGCTTTCTTTCTCATAGAATGCCCAGAACGGAGTTTCGGCACCTTTTTTGGATGGAACCTTGTAGGGTAGGCAAGGCGGGTTGTATGACATATGTGAGTTCCGGCCCCCCTTTTTTTTTTTAGAAAAAAAAGCACTGGGTAAGACCACACTTAGAATACTCGGTCCAGGTTTGTTCACTATGAATGGGAGCACTTAGGAATGACCCAAAGCGGCTTTTGAATGGCCGTGGACCCACTTGGGAAAAGGAGTCTTGAAGATTCCATAAAGTACTTTTTATTTAATTTACATCAATATTGGATTTTCACCACAAGGTTTTTGTATTTTATTAATTTATAAAATATTTGGAGCTTATTTTTTATTTTTATTTTAACTTCTGATCTAAAATACCCATACAATATCTTTCCTGTCCCTTTAATTTATTTCTTCACTCTGCTTCACTCTGTGTTCTCTGGTTCACTCACACAGAGCAACAATTGGATTGCAGACAAGAACTGCTGGCTGAAAAGACTGTTTGGCAATCTCCAATCTTTGGTTGAAAGTGGTTTTTTTTAAAAAAAAAAAATGATGAAATGATAATGTTTGTGGAAAATATTCAGATGCATCTAGCTTTGAATAAACCAGATTCACAAAAGGATTAGGATTTGGAACCAGCTGAATTGTCACCAAGAAATTGGGACTGTATAGACTTAAAATTAACTCAGTTGATTTTATATACCTCTTTGATGTTCAAGCCTTCAGTCTTTTACAACAGCAGAAATTTTACTGTGTGGAGAAGTGATCCTAGGAGGATCAAAGGAGATGGGGAAATGAAATTATCATACTTAATTGGGAACCAGTTTCATCTGGGTTTTGTTGGAAAGATAGACCAATTTTGCAGATTGAATTTATTATATTTAACCAGACAACAAATGTGGATATTTGATCCAGGATGAATTATTGTTAACCTTTGAGATAATTCGAGATAAGATGTGGTGAGCTAATTACAATAAAAGTTTGTTAACAGAGGGTTTTGAAACTTTAACCTTGTCTTTTTTTTACCTTTATTGTTCGTCCTGTTAACTGTTTTGTCATTAATACAGTACATAGATGACAGGTTAGTAATTTGCAAATAGATTTTAGTAGTTTAAAAATCTTTTGGACATGTTTCTTAAGGGGTGGAAAATTAATATTGTAGTAATGTATCAATCAGTATTCAAATGTGGAAGGTTATATGCATATAGGTGTTGAGTTTTTTCCAATGCATTTTAATGTTTTGTTTGCTATGTGCTTTTGTTTGTTTTTTAATCTTTTGAAGTTTTGCATTTTAACATTTTTTGATTAAAATAAAATTTTGGGGAATAAAAGAGTGCAGAAAAGAGCAATGAAGGTTATTAGGTGACTGGAGGCTAAACTGTATGATGAACAGTTGTGGGAACTGGGAATGTCTAATCTAACAAAGAGAAAGACTAGGGTGACATGATAGCGCTCTTCCAATATTTGGAAGAAGAGGGGTTAACCTAGTTTCCAAAGCACATGAAGACAGGACAAGAAGTAACAGATAGAATTCATTTATCCAAAATAGTGTAGGGTCTGCTGCTTGAAGTTGGACTAGAAGACCTCCAAGGTCCCTTCCAACTCTGCTGTTCTGTAATTATAATAATTTTAGATCCTGTTTCTATTCATGTTCTAATCTGGATATCTAAAATATAGTTAATTGATAAAATTATCCTACTATGAATTGTATATGAACTAAAACCAACAAAATCACACTATATTCCCTGGTTATTCCATATATTCTTTTCTGCATAGGATTTTTTTCCCCAAAAAGTTTTTTTAATCATTGGAAAATTACTTAAGCCATTTTTCACTGTTCTATATTTGGGCAACTCCACTTTATTGAAATAGGTCTTTTCTATTTAAGAACCATATAATAGTTTTATCATTTGCTATTTTTGTTCACTTGATTTTAATCTGGCCATTCATGATCATCAAACAATGTTTTACTAAGGTTCAGATAGACAACAATATAACCTCTAGATTTCCCATTTGTTAAATCCTATACTAGTTGCTTACACTTCTTAGTGTCTCTATGGGAGACATTAAAGGGCTAAAAATCAGTGTTTTGGAACTACAGATAGCTAATCTCTCTTCCCCATTGGAAGGTCAACTATAGTTAACGGTACTGAGTCAGACCATTTATGTTGAGGATTTCATCTAAAAGAAAAAAAATCACACTGTTTTATTGGCTTATCTCTGGTGCTTATTTTACACCTCTTCATTATGAGTATCTTTAGCTACAAAGCTAATGTTACCCAATGGAGCCATATATTCTGTAGTTTTTTGAAGAAGTGCCTGTTTACTGCACACACATTCCTATTGCCATGAGTTAAATTTTCACATTTCTGTTTTCTTTTCTTTAAATTGCACTGGTCCATTCAGCTAGTCCCAATAGTCCAAATGGAGTTGAATCACTCATATTGGCATTATGATGAAAGAGTTCCTTCAATCAGTTGATGCCTCTTTCAAAATATGGGGTGATTTGTGTTATCATTGCTAAAATAAAGTATTGTTTTAGAATAAAAGCTTAGTGTACCAGTGAATAAAATGCATTCATGTTTTTGTTTTTGTTTTGCTTTCCTTCTTGCTAATCTGAAATGAAAGACATGGATATCTGAGCATTCACCTGGCATTTAAGTGGGACTATAGCACAACAACAACAAAATCAAATTTTGGCAATTCTTTCAGAACTGCTTCTCAAGCTTCAAATGAAAATATTAACAACACTTAGAGAAAAACAAAAATGCACAAGGTCTGCAAAAATGGGCTGTATATAAATTGACAAATGCATAAGAGTATTTATGCCATAATAATAATAATCTAATTACCAAGTCATTCCTAACATATTAGATAAATTGAGAAGTAAAATCTAGGTCACTAGTGGGCAATCTTTAATCTGGCAATGATAGATGAAATAGATTTTGACCGTATGAAGATTGGAAACAGAGGAAAACTCTTATGAAGCCTCCAACATGGCATATCATATTAAAAAAAAACCAAATACTTCAAAAATCCAGTATGACATGCCATCTCCTAGTCTTTGAACAGCAAAAAGTTGGCTGATTTCTGATCTAGAAAATAAAGTGAGGTTTCCTTTTCCACAACTAACTCTGTACTTTGTTTGCTATATTTAGAGCAGGGGTCTTCAAACATGGCCCTTTTATGATTTGTGGACTTCAACTCCCAGAATTCCTCAGCCAGGCACGCTGGCTGATGAATTCTGGGAGTTGAAGTCCACAAGTCATAAAAGGGCCAAGTTTGAAGACCCCCGATTTAGAAGCTGCCTCTCCAAAAAAAAAAAAAAAGGTCTTGAACTTTGAGGAATGTTGTTGCCAGCTCAGGCCTTGCAGGGTGTGTAGTATCCAAAGCAATGTGTTAGGTTTATGGGGTAGGATAAACAAGATTTACCAACAATTGGTGACATGTCCACACAAGGAATGAACAGATTTTCACATCTATAACAAGCGACTATTTCAGCTCAAGTATAACCTAACAGAAATGGATTTCTTTAGGCTTGCTTTAAAAGGTAAGCTGGCATGAAGAACTCAGTTACTCCTTTGCAAGCTGCAGATATTTTTTTCTCTCTCTCTCTCCAGTCTGTATCATATACAGTGCATATTCAGGCAATATTCAAAAACATATACCCTCCCCAAATAACAATACACTAACCTCGTTTTTAATTAACTAGTGGCCATAGTTATAATCTAACCAATGACTATAAAACAATACCATCTCCCAAATGTCAATGTGAATAAAGTTTTCAAGACACAATTCTGTTGGAATGAAGTGAATGCAAGCATTATTTCTCATACAATTTTTTTCAGAGACTGGACACAAGCCTGTCATAAAAGATGAACATCAGTTCTATTGTACTCTGTAACTCCATTTTATCATTTTTCTTCAACAGCAAATACAGAAATTTTGTTGGATTATTTGTCTTTTTGTTGACACACATTCAACCCCGAATAAGGAAATTAGGACTATTAACTCTCTTTACATTTAATGCTTTTCATTTCCTTTAAAACCTACCCCACATTTTTAAAATGCTTTAGCATTCCATCCCACCCCTTGGGGATGTTATTACGTAATAGCTATGTCCTCTGTACCTTTCATAATAATAAATTTGAGGTACAACTTCCTATTGCAAAATGCTTTCCCAAGTTTTAGAGGGAAAAGTAAAGAACAAAACCAAGGCTTGTCATCCACCTCTCTCATTTTCATGCAGTACAAATCTTTTTCCAGCTTGGTATGTGGCTAAGTTTAGAACTCTGGAAAATTAGGCTCCTCAAATGAGGAATTTACATTGAGGCACCTCCCTGCAAAAATCACATCTGAATATGTGAGGGTAACAAAGAACAAGGCTAGCTATTTTCATCTTTATTTTCAGGGGTAGTCAACCTTGGCTCTTTTATGACTCGTGGACTTCAACTCCCAGAATTCCTGAGCCAGCCAATTCTGGAAGTTGAAGTCCACGAGTCATAAAAGAGCCAAGGTTGACTACCCCTGATTTACATGAACAGCAATTCATGCTGAAGGGTTACATTTTAAGAGAGCCAGAATTTGGTTTATGGTTTTTTTTCTACAAAGGAAGATTTGTTTGTCTTCTTTCCTCTACTTTTTAGTCAAAGCAAAACGGTTTTATAGATGAGGGTTTGTGCTCCATTATCTTCTTTTTTGTGTGTGCTTTAAACAATGATTCTAGACTAATTAATGAAGACTCTGGATTGGTTTTAGTACTGTACCTTTTATTTCTATTCACCAAAAGTAGCAGAGAGCAGCTCCTTAGTACATGAAACATTTGAAGCACCTACATATGTCTTTTCAGGTCCTTCTTATCCATTTTTCCCTTTTGACTTTTTGCTACATCATGAGCAAATTGTCAAGAATACTTGAAACCAATATAGTCTTTTTTTTCTTTTCCTGACATCAAAGTTTGCTGGCATATTGATTGCAGACTTCAATTGATCTTTAGAGTACCAACATACTACTTGGGTCTTGTAAATATAATAGTAGAAATACATTCTAACTCAACATTTCAGCAATATATTATGTTTTCCCCTTGTCTCTGGTGTCAGAAATTACCTTTCAAACATGGGGTGAATTCATATATATATATATATACATACATACATACCTCCTGTGGTTTAGGAGCAAAATCTTTAGTCTTTATTTTGTCTAACCCAATATTATTGCTTGTTCATGTTATAAGAGTTGGTGGATATGTATTTCAAGAAAATATAATGTATTATATGCCTTATTATGTGAGTTTTAAATTCCCAAATCTTGAATAAATGAATATATAAATAAATACATCTTATGAGTGTTGTTTACAAGTGCAGCTTTCTACAAAAGTTCAAGTACAATACTAGGAACATCCTAGCACAACCTTCCCTAAACTAGGGCCTTCCTAATATGTTGGGATAACACATCTTAATTGTGGCACCCGCCCTCTGGAACATCCTTCCCCTGAGATCAGACTTACTATCAGACCTGTCACAATTTAAACTTCTAAATAAAAACATAACAGAACTCACTGGGTGGTTTTATTAATGGTTGATTTATCTTGGGTTATTATTTTTGTTATTTGTAATTTTGTTATTTTGCTGTTAAGTATTGCTAGCTGTCCAAAGTCCTCCAAATAAAATATATGGGTAGCCATATCAATTCAATATAATTAATTTATTAATTAAAAAGTCATAGCTGCTATGGCTACAACAGAGAAATTTCCCATACAATTTTTGAAAATATACATATGTAAAATAGTGAGTTACAAAAACCTACATTGACTAGTAATAATATAATAAGAAAAGCATATTATAATAGTTAAATGAATGAAACAAAACAAAAATGAGAAGATCCATATGTGATGTGATGTGCAAATACCTATATATTATATACCTATATCTGTATACCTATGTTTGCTATATCCCATGCTCAATAAAGTCCAAGCTTATCATAAGACAACAGATTCCATGCTTTACAAATATAATTCAACATTATATTGAGATTCTTAAATATATTTCTGCCAAAATTATATTAATGTTTATGTTAATTTGAAAGCAAAGCAGCTATAACAAAACAAAACCAAAGCATGTGAGTTACAGGATCTTCATATATCTTATGGCACCAACATAAGAAGTCTAATGCCCAATACTTTTTAAACATTCTTTGAGGGATCCAATAGACCACAAGAAATATTTAATGATGGATGAGTTATATTTTTCAAGCATAAGTATATTTTATATTTATACTTCTTTCAAGCATAAGAAGTATATTTTACATTTTACATTGATTTTCTAATGCTGGGGACGATACATTGTTCTCAGAAAGACTAATATAAGCAATGATTTCTAGAATAGGAGTCTACGAATACTACTAATGTATTAGGTAATTGTTGTGTTTATTGACCTGTATCTTCTGAAATATAATTCAGTGAAAGAAATTATCTTCCTGCAGTATGCAGTCTTGGGTAGTGCTGGTTAATGACTGCAATAAAGTTAAAGAAGTATGATATCTGACAGGCATGAATATCTCCCTGATTACTGAATCATCACTCATATGAGTAATTTTTAAACTGTGTAGTTTAGAGACCTACCTGGAACCATGCAACAAAGTGGTAAGAGAATATTTATTTTTAAATAAATGTCTGCTTGATGAAAGACAGATTACATGCTTGTGAATATCCATTGTATGGAGTTCAGTTTAAAAGTGAGAACAAAGTTCAATATAGTTTTTCATGATGAAGAATAAGAAAAATACTGTTACTCTTTATACTTCCTCAAATTGTAATTTGATCTGTAATGGCTGACTAGTTTAGAACAAAAGTAGATATTTACTACATTGTATAAACATAAGCCGAACCTTTCTCTCTCCATTGACCTAAGTCAATAAATTGCAGTAGCCTCATTAGGACCATTGTCCTAATTTTCTTCAAGTTTTCTTTTGACTTCCACAATTGTACTTTGATAAAGATGTCTGTGAATAAATCTTTCCAATTCATCTCTCAGGAAAACAGTTAACTCAGATAATCGAGCAGAACCCTTGAACCATGAAACTGCTAGTTTAGCATCTACATAAAACTAGGCCAGGGAGGGGGGTTAGTGTATTATAGCAGTGGTGGCGAACCTATGGCACAGGTGCCAGAGGCGGCACTTGGAGCCCTCTCTGTGGGCACATGTGCCGTTCCCCCAGCCTTGCCTCCCCGCGGCCCCCTCCTCTCCAGCAGCCCCCATGAAGGAGAGTCACCCCCGAGTGTGGCCCACGGCGCAGCCAAGGACATGGCAGCCAGGCAGCGTAGACAAGACTCTGCCCTCACACCCCATCATGCACAGTTGATGCTGCCGGGCGTGGGCAGAGGATGTGGCCGCCATAGCGCTGCTGGGCTGCCTGGGCGATCTGCGGCGGGCCCTGGAGGTGGTGAGTGGTCCTGTGGGCAGGCGGGGCAGGGGATTGAGGGCAGAGCGGAGGTGGGGCGGAGGGGTAGAGTGAGGGCGGGATCAGTTTTTGGGCACTCGGTCTCTAAAAGGTTCGCCATCACTGTATTATAGGAACATCAAAAAAAAGGACATGTTGATCCAGTGTATTAATGTACCTAAACTATCAAAAAATATTTTCAGAAATATAAAGAAAGGGGGCATAAGATATTAATATTGATCTTAAGACGTACAAACATAAAGAGCAAACAGGGTAGGCATTGAGCTATTACCCTTTATCAGATTTTAAAAAAAATGTCTGGGCAATTTTCTTACTGCCACAGTATAACTTATTCTTGATTATCCTCCAAGCTTTCCTGTCAATCAAGGTCAGATCACTGGAGATTGTTTTGTGATCAGGATAGTTGAACTCTTGGGATTTTCTGTAGGCTTTTGTTTTTCTCTTTTTTATGAAGCTTTAAGATTCATTCAGAAACTCACCTCTCAATAGGAGAGAAGATACAACAAGCTAACAGTTCAGTGACTCAGAGCGCCTCTGTTGCTGCATCCTTTCTAAACCAGTTGCAAACCACAGGAGTGCACGTATATTTCTTGGCAGTGATTGGATTAAATTAGAATAATTTACTTTGCTTACTGTGCCTAAATTGGTTTCATATTGGGAAGTCTGACACACTGATTAAGTTAGTAGTGATTTTTTCCCCACATATTCATAAAACTATATTTCGTTTGCCACTATAAACAAGACAAATTAAGCCAGCATTGATAGGTACTTCTCCTGATAGCCTTCTAAATGATTAAATGTCATTTCAATTAGCAGCAAAGGAAAGTTGCTACATGTTAGATGTGTGTATATATACAAACACACACATGCACATACTCATATATTTGCATGTAAAGTTTTCTAGCTCTGTTTGGGTCCTTTATCAATCCCTTCTATAACTTGCAGCTTTGGATTGTTAATGGGTTTCTATGTTTTCTCTTTTAAGTTATTTACTTAGATGGGAGGAGAAATTTTAAGGAATTGATCTCCAGATGTTCAAAATTAATTTTGCCTATTATTGGCATTGCTGCATCATGTTACATAACATAACAGAAGAATAGAGGAACCAACACAGATTTGTCATGATCATTGTATGTTCTATGGGTAGATGGTCTTGGCAGATGCTTTTTGGACAGCTTACAATAGCATAGATAAGAATCATTTTGGACTTGGTGAAAGTTCAGCTCCCCTGAATTAAATGGGAGAGTTGTCCCAATGTACATTGTTTTTATGCCTTGTCTCTGTAATTATATGTAATAAAGGAATATCTATGGAGATTCTGTCATCCAGGTCATGGTTGTTTTTTTTAAAAAGGCAACTGGACTTTCTTTGTTTTGCCTGAAGACGTTTCACTTCTCATCCAAGAAACTTCTTCAGAACTTCAGAATAAATGAGTATAACTAAAAGCCTAAGGTTCTATTTGTAAGATTTCTACGTATTAAAAAAAAGTTAACTGAATTGTTTATTTGTGTTGGTCTGTGTCTTGTTAAGTATAATAACATTCAGGAAACATGGGCAAGTCCCACACAATTTCCCATGCCGGGTTGTCCAGGAGCATAGCTAATAGGCATTCTTAAATTAATCTTCCAATATTTCTTTTAATAAGGCATGCTTCTAGAAAATCTGCATTTAGGAATGGAACTTAAAAAGAGAGATCCTGGAGCACCATTGATCTAGATGTGACAAATTCAAAGATGTGTCAAAGGAGGAAGAATCAGGAATGACTCTTATTATTTATGGTGTGATTAGCTCAGAGCAGGGGTCTTCAAACTTGGCCCTACTGGCTGAGGAATTCTGGGAGTTGAAGTCCATGAGTCATAAAAGGACCATGTTTGAAGACCTCTGGCTCAGAGTTTCTGAGCCTTGACAACTTTAAGATGCCTTGCTGGCTGGGCAATTCTGAGAGTTGAAGTCCACAGTTTGTAAAGTTGTCAAGATTGAGAAACATTGGATTAACTCATCAATGCAATGAAGTGATAAGAGAATCTTTATTTTTACAGTAAGTATTGGCTTGGTTACAGACTTAATTAGACAAATTATATGCTTGTTGCATGGAAGTTCAGTTTAAAAGTGAATATCAGGAATTATGGAAGGTAAGGAAGGGGAAGGTAAGTAGAATTTAGTGGGGAAGAGAAAGAGAATTTAATACTTTGGCCCAACCAAATTTTCATTAAGCATTTTTTCCAGAGTAAATAGCATAGGTGGAATTCAAGAATGGTATATAAATATAAAATGAATTTTGTGGAGTTAGAGATTTTAATATCTGTTTGCTTATATCTGAATATTATCCTGGGATTCGGTTTGGGAAGTCCGGGGTGGGGGGGTGGGGGTTTTTTTTTTCTTTGTTTTTCATATAGCATTGTGAAATTTCTGTGATGTTTTTTTTATGTTGAAAATAATAAAATTTTATATTGGAAAAAAAAATATAAAATGTGATATAAACAGTTTTTATGCTCCATAATCGCTGGTATCCCATACTAGATTAGGCTCTTTACAGCCTCCATTTTTCTTAGTTGCTAATATGTTTTCAATTTCTAGTTGCTCTATTTTCTTCTAGATCTCTTTCCTTGATCTCATTTATTGCTGTTTATTATTAGCATAAATATATTGGGATAAATTTTCATTATATACAACAAGAATATTTCCTCTCCCTTATTGATCTGTCTTCAGACTTAACACTTAATACTTTTTATTCCAGAAGCCATCTTCTTGTCTTAATCTTCTCTGTTTATTATTATATCAATCTAATTAATTTGCATTTTTCGTAAATATGCCTTCTAGAAGGACTTTGAAAGATGGACATTTTTGATTCTGTAGTCTGTTTTATTTCTTATTAATTATCTACTTGTGGCTTTGCTTTCAGTAGTAACATTAAACTATAAAAAGAAAGATAAAGCCAGTAAAATGATTACATACATGTGCGCATACTTTAATTCTCCACTGTTAAAATAACCTGTAAAATGTAAAACACATTAAAATGTCTCAGTTGAAAACAAGAAATAGGAGATGCTCCTTTGCTTAAAATACTTTGGAGCTAGATGGATCAATGCTCTTAACTGCTGTAACATCGTAAGATGTTTTTATGAATTTCACTTGTTTTGAATTCAAAATGGGTCATTCTGACCTGCCTAGAAGTGTTTATTTGACCACTGCAGAGATGGTCTAAGCAAAAAGAAGGGAAAAAAGCTTGTTGAAGTTTAGAGCATTTCCAGAACACTCGAAGAGAATCAAAATATTCCTGCTAAGATCAAAATAGCTGTTCTGAACTTGAAATGTGGTGTTTCAAACTTTAAATGGGATGCTCTCAGTTTAAAAGTTTTTGAATGTGAAACATTTGAACATCACTAATTGAATGTCTTCATGGCACATGCATGATGATGTATTTTGCGGCCTAATGGATATGCGATCCACAGAAATTATATATATCTCCATATCTCCATATAGGCATTGTGTAAAAAAAACCAGGAATAACTTGGGGTCCTGAAGGGAAATATACTAGGATTAGTATTAGGATTATTATAGGTCTTAAATTTGCATTTACTGTGAAAGAAAACATTCCTCATTCACTTCACAGACATGTCGTTCTGACAGTATGGAACTGATGCCCTATTTTGAGGAAGTCTTTCTGTTTGTACTGTTTATATGAAATGTTTTATAATATATGGTTTTTCATGTTAATTCATGTTTTTTTTAAATTTGTTTATTAAATCATGACTGAGTGGAATATAATATAGAACACATTACAATAAAATGCATTCATTGAAATTGATTAAGTGGTTATATATAAATAGCTATATATATATCAAACGGGGAAACGATGAAGTCAGGAAACTATAGACCAATCAGGTTGACCTCATACCTGAGAAAAACCTGGAAAAGATAATCAAGCAGTAGATTTGTGAACATCTAACAATGAACAGGGTGGTTACTGAAAGCCAACATGGATTTGTTAAAAGCAGGTAATGCCAAACAAACCTTATTGTCTTATTTGATAAAATAATTAAATTAGTAGATCAAGGAATCTACTAGACTTCAGTAAGGCATTTGATAAAGGAAATCACAGCCTACTTTTTGGTAAGATAGAACCATGTGAGATAGACAGTACCACCACCAGATGGATTTGCAGTTAGCTGAACAATGGAAATACATCTATGTGGAGGGAAGCATACAGTGGGTAAAGGCTCTGTCTTGCCCAGTGCTGTTCAACATCTTCATAATTAATCTAGGTCAGGAGATTGAAAGGGTGCTCATCAAATTTGTGGATGACACCAAACTGGAGCAGGGGGCGTTCCTTTGGAATGTAGACTTGAGATTCAGAAGGGTCTTGACACACTTGAGCATTGGGCTTTATCCAGTGGTGGGATTCAAATATGTGAACAACCGGTTCTCTGTGTGGATGCCGCTTCCGGAAGTCCATTCTGGGCCTAGGCAACAAAAAATTAGCTACCGGTTCTGCCAAAGTGGTGTGAACTGGCTGAATTCCACCACTGGCTTTATCCCACAAGATGCAGATCAGTTTTGAGAAAGGTAAGGTCCTGCACTTAGGCAGAAAAAACCAAATGCACAGGCACAGAAGAGGTAGAATCTGGCTCAATAGTAGTAACTGTGACAGGGATCTAGGTGTCTTGGTGGATTGTCACTTAAGTAGGTGCCAGCAATGTACTGCAGATGCCAAAAAAAAGCCAATGCAGTCATAAGCTGCATAAGCAGAGAGATAGCACCAAGAACATGAGAAGGGATAGTACCATTGTATACTGCACTAGTGAGGCCACACCTGGAATACTGCATCCATTTCTGGTAACCATGTTACAAAAATTATGCTGAGGCCCTAGAAAGAATTCAGAAAAGAACAACAGAAAAGATAAGTGATCTGGAGGCTAAACCACATGATCAATGGCTAAGGGAACTAGAGATGTCTAAGTTAACAAAGAGAAGGCTTAGAGGTGACATGATAGCCATCTTCAAATTCTTGAAGGACTATCACAGAAAAGAGGGGGGGTCAATTTATTCTTCAAGTCCCTGAGGGCAGGACAAAAAGCAATGGGTGGAAGCTAGCCAGAGAGAGAGAGATCCAACATGGAATTAAGGAGAAGCTTCCTGACAGCAAGAGCAATTAGTCAATGGAACAGCTTTGCCTCATGGAGTTGTGGGTGCTCCATCTCTGGTTTTCAAGAAAATATTTGACAACCATTTGTCTAGGATGGAATAAGGACTCTTTCCTTGGGTAGGGGGCTGGACCAGAAGACTCCAAGGTCCCTTGCAGCCCCTCTGATTCTATGATTTTCACTGCCTTCAACCACTAGGTAAATTAGGGCAGGTAGAAGAAGGAATGCCAATGAATCGTTTTGCTGTATTATAAGTCTTCTGGATACCATGGGAGGAGGTGCTTTATGAAATAGTAATTTTTGTTGATTATTATTAGTCAATATTAGTAAGCTTGGACAAAACATTGCTTCTTCATCTTAGTTCTCTTTTCATTTATGTGACAGAATTCTTAGGCAATAACAAATTAAAGTGCTCTGAGCAATCAGTAGAAACGTCCATTACAAAATATGTATCCATGTATCCAGGACAAATTTATATCAAAGTTTTATTACTGAATGTAGTCTTGGTGAGAGTTTTTCATGCAGCATTCAGATTTAATGTGGTTCTTGATCCAGTAATTCTGCTGTGTGAATAACTGTGCCTTAATTTGCAGAATGTCACCTGGAGTGAATGCATATGGTGGCTGAATAGCAAAACTGACAATTCTGCTTCCTGGGTACATTTGTTCATATGCTTCTGGAAGGATTAAATATTTGAAATCCATTCTATTTCTCTGGAAACTTCTTTGTGAGACAAAGTTAAAACTGATATTAAGAGAGAAAGAAAAAAATGCACTTCTGTATGATGAGCTCTTGTGCTAAACTGGTTTTGTATTAGTCCAATCTTAGTTTATGAGGAATGTGAGTTCTGGGATTATATAAGACAGTTTTATTTTACTCCTTGCTTTGATACTTTTTGTTTTAGTATATTTTTATATCTGTGAAATATCTACTTGCATCACCATTACTTTTAGTTCTTGAAAAATAATATGAACATTTTTTTAAAAAATATTTTTAATCCTGCATGATCTGATGCAACAATCATGATTACAATGTTGATAGATGTAGAAATTAAGCCAACCAACCAATCATGTGGAAATTATATTTAATCTTAGTTTTAGCTAAGTGGTATTTGGATAATAGAAATATATATGTGTACACACACACACACACATGTACATATACATATATTAAAATATAGGTAGTCCTCAACTTACAAGTTCATTTAGTGACCCTTCAAAGTTACAATGGTGCTGAAAAAAGGGACTTATGACCATTTGTCACACTTACAACATTGCAGCATCCTGGTAGTCACATGATCAAAATTCAGATGCTTGGCAACTGGTGCACATTTGTGACCGTTGCTGTGTCCTGGAATCATATGATTCCCTTTTGCAACCTTCTGACAAGCAAAGTCAATGGGGAAGCCAGATTCACTTCACAACTATGCTACTAACAGCTGCAGTGATTCACTTAACAACTGTGGCAAGAAAGGTTGTGAAATGGGGCAAACTCACTTAACAAATGATTTACTTAGCAACATAAATTTTGGGCTCAGTTGTGGTCATACGTCAAGGACTACCTGTATATGTGTTTCAAGGAAGAATTTCATTGTACTTGATTTCTATATTTCTTATTTTCTGCCAAGGTCATATTAATTAAAGAACATATTAATTAAAGAACAAAAAAACGGAATTGGGTATGTCTAGTTTAACGAAGAGAAGGACGAGGGGGGACATGATAGCAGTGTTCCAATATCTCAGGGGCTGCCACAAAGAAGAGGGAGTCAAGCTATTCTCCAAAGCGCCTGAAGGCAGGACAAGAAGCAACGGGTGGAAACTAATCAAGGAGATAAGCAACCTAGAACTAAGGAGAAACTTCCTGACAGCGAGAACAATTAACTAATGGAACAACCTGCTTCCAGAAGCGGTGAATGCTCCAACACTGGAAGTTTTTAAGAAGAGACTGGACAGTCATTTGTCCAAAATGGTGTAGGGTTTCCTGCCTGAGCAGGGGGTTGGACTAGATGACCTCCAAGGTCCCTTCTAACATCATCATCATCATCATCATCATCATCATCATCATCATCATCATCATTATTATTATTATTATTATTATTATTATTATTATTATTATTATTATTATTATTATTATTATTATTATTATAATGGATGGTGAGCGAGTGGATGGAAAGGAGCTTTCCTGACTTCTGAAACTAAAAATAAGGAAAAACAGACATATCCGTCTGGCTGATAGTTCTGAATATTGATCAAACAGCTTTGTGAATTTACAGCTTAATACCTAGCTAATGATCATTCTTATGCCAATCTCAGGAATGATAATTACTTTATGATTAACGTTGTGATTGAAAGGAGTGTAATTTTTACTTCTTTAGGATGTTTCTGAAGACTTCTTTCTCTAGACAACATGTTATTCTGAATGATTAATAATTATTATGTGGATACTTTTTTTAAAAAAAATGGGCTAAGTTCTCTGGAAACCCTTTACTTTTTTTTTTCTTTACTTGTTCTGTTTACATATGTCCATCACAATATTCCAACTAAGATGCCTTTCTGTATGTATGAAACACTTGTTCATTCAGGTATTTCTCACACACAGAAAGGCAGTTTCTAGGCCCAAAGATATATGGCAGATTATATTTTTTAACCAGAACTACATGATGTGGTCAGCAGCTAAATGAAGCAGTCCCCCACATGCAAAATATGACCTTCCTTCTTAGCCTATTAACCTAAGTCCAAACGCCAAGGAATTTGACCAACCATGCTTCAGGGTTCTGAACTTCTGAAAGCAAGAAAATACCATTTGCCAAATGTCCTTAAACATTGCCAAGGCCATACCTTGCTGCAGTTGAAGCTGCCCCATGTGCATTATTTGGGTCCTTTCTAAAGATAGGAATTTATTTACCAAGTACAATATTTTGGGACCTAAATATAACATTCTCAAAGTAAACTACCCTGCAGATGTGCCTAACTTATTATTATTTTTTTATCTAGATGTTGTAAAAAGACTTGCCTATGGCAAAGTCAAGATGCACTTGATTAAATTGCTTGAGAGGGATCTTTGTTGCTACAATAATCCAGCTTTCTTTGACTGCCTGAACCTTATCTAGAGGAAGGTGACTGGGCAAATATGTCTAGCTCAACTCCCAGTGATGTAAGGCAAGATGATGGACTCTACATCCACAGAGACTCTGTAACTGACACAAATATGCTTGACCTTACAGGTGTGACTGACCCTTGTCATTAAATTTCCAGCTGCCGGCTCTGAAGGAATGTTTGTGTCTTAGAAAACAAGTGATGACTGTCTACTTCCCTCATTATTCCCTGATGTCATATACAACCTCTAGAAATCTTTTTGTTCCAAGCTTCAGTTGAATAAGGTATTGCTATCCTCTTGTAGACATGTGTTTATATACACACAAACACAAATTTTTGATTTGCTCATTTTGATTTGCTTGTGTATACATACGGTGTATGTCTTTACATCTGTAGATTGATCTACCAATTGGATACATCACTATAGAGCTTAAAATGAGCTGAAAGGCTCATTTTAATAAAATATTATTGGTTTGCTGGATATAAACTGTGCTTTAGCTTTCATTGAATATTGGATATTTGTCTTTTTTATCCAAGTCAGGGGACAAATCTAAGGCTAGAGACTGATTTTAAAATGTTTCAAATATTTCAAGACATCATCTAACATCATCTAAATTAACAACTTCAAATCTAATATATGTTGAAGAAATGTAAAAGGAGGAGGGACAAGAGAGGAATCTTTTCTAATATACCGAAACACAGACTAAATAGATTGAGGAGATCTGACCAGATTGCTTGAAAGTCTTTTTCTTTGCCTCTGTGTCAAAAAGACCAACAGTCATGCTGACAAAGATAATCAATAATTCTTGCAGCAAATAAGACTTAAGAGTTTTTTTTCCCCAGTGGTAGATAAACATATTCTTAACTACACTACATGCTTGAAGTTCAACAACTATTGATGTGTTATAAATTTCATCCTGTAGACCTATAGTTAGGAGGAGATACATATCCCTAATAAGCAACAAATGTTTTGGAAGCTTGCTGATAGTCTTGTAAATTTCGGGAATGTATCATAACTTGGACTAGCTTCGATCCACTGACTTAAGGTTCAGATTTCCAAATTGCACTTCTAGCACTAAAGAGATGGTAGCTAGTCTTCATTCATTATCTTCTGAATCATCCAATCAATGGGACATATTTTTTGGGGGGGTTGCATTAACCTTTTTGAAGATCAAAAGAATCCTGTTGCCCTATTTTCAGAGCAACCTGACTCTCAGTTAGGAGAGACTTGTGCCTTTTAATAAAATCTATTAGCAGGAAAAAGCTCTACCAGATTCTTTCTGTTGTTGTTTTTTTGCCAATATATACTAACGTAGCTCTCCTACAATGAGTTAGGAGAAAGCATTCAAGTACATTTTTCCAAAGCTCATATAAATTCTCAATATTAGCTTTATGTATGCATTTTACCTACCGATCCAGTTCAGTTTCAGACTGAGTGACATCCAATGAAAGACCAACAACCTTATTGAACATAACCTTTAAAATGACATAGGGATTTTAATATTTTTACTGAATTAACATAGAAAGATTTGAGTTGTTGAATTCCATGGTGAAACAGGAGTACTTCCATCACTTGTCATATCATGAGTGGATGTCTATATTTGATGCCCAGCCATCAAAGAAGCTGCTCATGTTTTGATTATCAACTGTATGCCCCTTTTAGGCTTAGACATTTAAAATCTTTACTGGAAAAAATAACCCACTGGGACCTGACTTGCCAATTGTCCAATTTCTTCTTGGGCTCTGACACATACATTGTTAGCAAAATTGCTAAGTTGATAGTTGAGGCATTTCAGCTAAGAATCTGTTACAGTGAACAGACTGGGATATCATGTAAAGGCAATGTATTTATCTGAACATTGATTCTTTGTATTTAGCACATATGTTTTTATTACTGTATTTTCTTTTATCTATTTTATCTTGGAAATAGATCTTGTATTTTATCTTTATTTGATTTGATTTGATGTGGTCATAAGACTAATCAATGAAAAATCTTTCTATCCCATTATCTATCTATTAACATTGTTATGGTATTATTGCTGTTTTCTATTAATAATTTTAGCACTATAGTTTTATTAATGTTTTAATGTATTATCGACAAATAATACATTGCTGTATTACTGCAATGTAGCCTGGAAAACATAGCTGTAACTTTTTATATTAGAAGCCAACTTGGAATAATTCATATCAAAAAAGACAACAACAACAACAATAAACAATGATATGGCAACATATCAAAAATTGTGCAAGAAATACCACTTGCTCAAAAGAGAAGGTAAAGAATTTGTTTTCATTTTCTATGAGTCAGAGTATTTTTAGAAAGCATTAGAAAGCAATTTAATGTTTACAGCAGCAGGGTTCCAGAATAGAAAATAAATATTTGAGAATCAATTAAACTACAACCACAACAAAATAAACAGAATGTTTTTAAAAGGTTCTACTAAATATAGTCAGAGAAAAAACAAGCACTAACTGATTTAAAGGGGAATATACAGCAAGTGTCCTGGGATAATGTTACAAGTCCAAACTGAGTCTAATAGGAGTGCTGATTAACCACTGACCTATTTGGTATTGAGAAGCCAAGGGCACAGCAGCACAACGAAACAACAACACCAGCCATCAATATCCTGATTAACAACTAAAAGCTACAAACAATCAGGAAAACATAAATACAACAACATGTCTGCCACACTGCTATTGTGTCACCCCTAGTCCTTCTTGTCACTAGACTAGACAAACCAATTCCTGCAACCATTCTTCATATGATTTAACCTCCACCCCCCCAATCATATTTGTTGCTCTTGTCTGCACTTTTTCCAGAGTCTCTGCATCTTTTTTTATAACATGGTGGCCAAAACTGGATGCAGTATTCTAAGTGTGGTCTTTCTAAGGCTTTATAAAGAGGTACTAATACTTCATGTGACCCTCTATCCCTCTGTTAAAGTAACCTAAGATTGCATTGGCTTTTTTTGGCTGATGTGGTACACTTATGTCATACGATCACAGTTTGGGTGCATGCAACTGACCCATAATTACTGCAGTTGATGTATCCTGTTGTGTTTTCGGTTCGCTAGCAATTGACGAAGACGCATGGTGAAAACAACAAGCTCTTTATTACACACTCCTACAACCAAGCAAACAGCAAAAGGCATGCAGGCCTTTTATAGTGCCTGAAACCCAAACACTGTGAACTAATACGAATTTACCCTTTTCGCGCCTTGCACATGTGCACAAGCCTGGTGCCACTCTGTCTGGTCCCGGGCAGCTTTTGGGATTGCCCAGGACCATTTGCAACAATTCTGAGCCTGCTGTCTGCTCTTGCAGGCTCAGGACACAACATATCCCATGGTCACATGATCACCATTTGCAACCTTCACTGCTGGCTTCTGACAAGCAAAGTCAGTAGGGACCTGCAGGAGTCACAAATGGACATTGTGCTAAAGAGCTGTGGACAATCTGCTTAACAATGGCAACCAGAACTGCTGCAACTGCCATCATAAGTCAGCATGGTTTTATGATGTATTTTACAACTATGTAGTTTAACAATGGAGCTGTTGGTTCCAGTTACTCTAGGTAGGGAGAACCATGCCTGTACTTGGTATTTTGAAAGGCAAACCTTTATATTTCTACTCATTTTGCTAAGTTATTTATATAATCTTAGTTTCATCACTAGGAGTAGAAACTGTTTGCAAGGCATTACAAAAAAAATGGACTCATTATCCCATGAGTCTCTCTCATAGGAGCCATGCCTTGAATAACTCCAGCAGAGGTGATAACACATCTTCCCTTTCCAACTTGATCCATTTTCTCCAAAATTAACATATGTTTTTCTCTGCTTAGTTTTAAAGCCAATTATTCTTTGCTGTGTTCTCAGCAGTAGGCAAGAATCAGCTTTTGACAGCTTTTCATTTTGTTAGATATGTGCAGGAAAGATTCTGGCACCGAAACCACTCCCTGAACGTAGAGTAGTGATTGCATTGTAGAATGGAATGCAAATCTGATATTTCTTTTCTGCCTTTCATTCCCCTCCCCCCCTGTTTTTTATTGTGTTAGCATTCGCAGCTAAATGCAAACTGCTTTACAAGCAGTGTTTTGACTGGTATCTTCTGTCTCTCTTTTCCTCTTTCATCTCCTCCTCCTATTCTTCTTTCATATTCATATTCTTTTTCTGCAATGCCCCCTGCTCTATGGAACATCCTCCCTTCAGAGATGCGAATGGCCCCACCCAGCCTATGTTCACGAACCTGGGATGCTGAATGTGTCAAGGAGATAATTTCCTGACCTCATTGCTAACTGGCCAAGTTTCTTGGTTGTTATATATATTTATTTTGGATTGTTTTAACTGTTGTTCGTGTTTTAATGGTAATATAGTTTTTGAACTGTAAGTCACCCAGACTCATTGCTTGAGATAGGCTGATATGGAAATTGAATAAACAAAAAAATATGGCAAAAGGAGGGTTATGACTAAAGTCAATGATGGCTTACTTGGATATATCACTGGATAATTGGGATTTTTGTTGGAACCGTGATCACCAGAAGTCATGTAAACCTAGGGGTGTCAAACTGCCGACCCGCAGGCCGGTTGCATCATATGGAGGCTGAGCCCACCCCAGCTCTGGCAATGCAAAAAAAAAATCACGCTGCGTAGCAACATGTCACGTGACGTGGTGAGTTTGACACCCATGTTGTAAACCAGCGGTTCTCAACCTATGGGTCGCAACCCCATTTGGGGTTCGATCGACCATTTCACGGGGGTCGCCAAGCAAGGCTGTCCGCCATTTTTTCCCCCTTTTCCGGCGGGTGCCTTACCTCCCTTGAGCTGGGCCAGCTGGTGGTCGGCCTGCTCCGTCTCTGCCGCTTGCCAGCTATGCCTCGGCCGGCTCAGGGGGCAGAACCACGCATGCGCGGCGCTCCCAGGCAGGGAAAGTCCTCGACTTACGACTGGTTGGGTAGTCCTCGACTTACGACCAGTTTAGTCCTCGACTTACAACCGGTTTAGTCCTCGACTTACGACCGGTTGGGGGTCGCGGCATTAAAAAGATTGAGAACCACTGTTGTAAACCAAAGTTA
>NW_015387016.1:193502-218048 GCF_001527695.2 Protobothrops mucrosquamatus | reverse complement strand
AATTTCTCTCTTAAAATCTAAAAGAGTAATACTGGCAGGAAGAAGCATCCACAGTTATCCGTGATAAACCCAAAATAAAGCATTCATTATAACATCACAGTGCAAGGATACACTCTTTTGATATTTGTATTTGTGCAAAAAGGCTGCATGCAGATAATTAATGGGAAGGGTTTGTATTGCAATGTTAGGATGCACATTTTCTCCCTTACAGCCATTCCCCTCCAGAGATGCCTACAATGCTAGAGGTCATCCAAAGGCAAACTAATTGGTTTCTTTGAACATATAGATAGTGCTTAGCAACTGAATGGAGCCCAGAAGCAAGTTGTGACTTATTTTCTTTTACTCTAGGCTTGTCTACTGTGTAAAATGTAATCTATACAATGTACTATTTGTGCTGTATATGCATCCACTGTACAGTATTGCCTTCAAGCTGACCTGCTCATCTGGGTTTGTACAGCATTATCTTTAAAAAATTTAGTTGCAGTAATAAAGAGAATCATAATACCTGTTGCTGGACCTTCGTAATCATTTTCAGTTCTCTTCCTGGAGGATGATTTCAAGAGAAGGATTTTGATTCAGCATACAGCGGAAAGGAGATAGAGAAGCTCAGGCTTCCATACATTTTGAATCAACCCATGGCAGTTTTAACCAGGAAATGATGGGTGGCTTCCCATGGAGGAGAACAGAGTCACTAATCTAGAGAAAAGATAAACTATTAGACAACCATGTTGCCTCCCAGTACCTAAATCCACGACATTATAGAGCGAGTCACCTGATTAATCAACCTTTCTGCTGTTTTATGTTGGGATGGATGACAATGCCAGAAAGACCCCTGAAAGAATATCAAGAGATGAGGAGGAGTAAGAGAGGAAGGGAAAAAGTTGGATTGACAGACTGTGTTTTCATGAAGATCATGGCCAAAGAAGAGAATGGAGGATTCTAAAGGTAAAATGCAGTGCCAAGCAATGATATTGTAGAGAAAATTTTGGATTCTTGGACTATGATCTACCCTATGTAAAGAAGGGTTTCTTGTAAAAAAAAAATGGGATGTTCTTAAAAAGCCTGCGACAAATGTATTTACAAGACATCTTGATCAGACCATCTGGCAGGCTTTAAGCTGATTCTGAAGGTTGGGGGGAGACCAGTATCCAAAATCACAGTCAAATTATAAACTGAGACACTAAACCTTATAAATAAGCAAAGAAGTATTAAGAAAGAAAAGGTGCTTAGAAATATGCCAGGAGATACAGCAGGAAAACCTAACAAGAGTGCAAAATGCTTCAGATGGTGCTATACTAGTGGGGAACAAACAGGAAAACTTGAAGTCTAGCATGAGGGATAAGAAAGAAAAACAACACTTTTGTGGGTGTGTACTACAGACCACCCAATCAAACAGAAGATATAGATGAAGTCTACACAAATCTGATGGCCAAGGTGTTGAGTAAGCACACCACTGTGGAGATGGGATCTTCAACTGTGCTGGTATTAACTGAGAATCAAATTCTTCAACAAGTGTATGTGAGTTTATGGGTAGAGGGGAGATGGAAAATAATAGGTAAAATAACTTTGTAAATAGCTTCATAATCCAAAAGATGAAGGAGAGCGCTAGGGGATCCACTATAGTGGATTTAATATTTACTAACATGGAATAAATGCTTGAAGATTGGAAGGTGCACAAACCTTAGAAGAAAGTGACTGTGTCACCCTAGAAATCACCATACTGCAGGCAGGGAAAACAAATATTCAGATTAATGTTCTAGTAAACTGGAAAGATAGAGGAAACCAGCATGTTGAAACACAAATAATAAGTTTTAAAAATTAGAAAAAAGAGCAGAATATCAGAGAATAGCCCAAATTGAAAAAGATGAGAACAGGAAGTCTACGCTCAGAAGGAAACAAAAAGGATTATTTGGATATGTGTGGAACAAGAGGAATGATTGGTCCACTGATTAGAGAAGATGGTGGTTGGGAAAAAGAAGAAGTTTGAATCATTCAGGGCAGAAAAAATGCAAGTCAAAATAGATAAAAAATTGGGGAGTAGATACTTAACGTCTTTGAATGAGATAATACTAGATGTATTATTGTGGTGGGATGCAGGGATGACCTTGTAGGAAGAGGGGAAAAGATGCTGCTTAAGAAACAATCAGAAAGGAGAGTATCCCCAAGGAGCAGTGGAGAGGCCCCCGGGAGCAGAGAAGTCAGAAGAAGAAATTTAGGAAGGACCCACTCTAATTGATTAGATGATTACCGTGGTGGCTGAAAGCTTGCACATTCAGACTTGCAAGATTCTATTAATATAGTCTCACAATGAAGTAGAATGAGCTTATCCAGCCATGTTTCCTGTTCAGTTTACTTGGGAGGGCTGACAATTATATTCCAGAGTATAAAGAAACTGGCAGATATAATCTCAGAATCACTGCCTGGAATCTTTGACAATTCTGAAAGATATAAGGCAAGTCCCAGAAGTTTTGAGAAGAGCTAAAGTTGTTCACATCTTCAAAAATGGGGAAATAGTGGACCCAGGAAACTGACATCAGTAACTGGGAAACTCCTAGAAAAGATAATCAAGCAGTGGGTTTGCAAATAAACAGGGGGATTAATAGAAGCCAGATGGGTTTTAAAAATACAGTTCATGCCAGATAAATCTTACTGCTTTCTTTGCAGAGTGGTTAGAATAGTAGATGGAAGGAATGTTGTGGATGCAATGTACTTAGACTTTAGTAAGGCATGTAATAGGATTGATCATAGTCTCCTTCTTGATGAAAAGAAACAATGTGAGATGTTTTGAAGAATGATTTGTCTTGCAGTCCCACAAATCTGAAAAAATCATTCATTATTTGCTTTTGTCAATGTTTTTTTTAAAAAGAAATCCCATCTATGAATGATAAAGGATAAACCAAATATAATTAATCATGATACAAGAGACAGAGGTGGCAAACTAGAAATGCAAATTTATATAAAAAAACCCCACACATACTAATCAAGTGCTCTACCACCAAAGTAAAAACTCAGAAAAAGGAAACAGATCATCTATACAACATCTTCCTATAAAATGGATATCCACACAACTGTATCAGAAAGTGCCTGACCACAACTATCATAAGCTGTGAACAGGATAACACTGCCATACATAAAAAACATCTCAGAAACTACCAACAGACTATTATAACCACATGACATCAGTGTAGCACACAAATCAACTAAAACACTCCAAAACATCCTAAGTAAGCCAAAAGACCCAACAGGCCCAGAAGAAAAAACATGAGTCAACTATAACATACAGGGTAAGGACTGCCACGGCCACTATGTAAGACAAACAGGCAGAAGATTTGCAGAGTGCATCCATGAACAACAACTAGCAGTCAGAAGACATCACCCCAACTCCTTAATTTCACAACATATGGACAGACTTAACCATAATTTCAACTGGAAAACTATGACCATCCTAGACCAAGCCAAGCCCAAAAATGCTGGAGAATTCTTGGAAGCTTGACACTCTGACAAATCAACCGTCAACTGATGCATAGACATAAACAACATCTATATACTATTCAAAAGAGGCAATCAACAAGCTGAAGGTGGGACAAAAAGACTAGAAGACCTCCTCACCAGCAATCGACACCCAGATGAGACATGATTACCACCAAGATGAACATTAGACCAACAATCAGGAATCAAACAATACCCCAATCAAGGAACTTCCTACTAACAGTAAACAGCTCAACCAAAGAGCATAGACCACTCCCACCAACATAGACAGGGCAAGCCACTAGAATATAAATATATATAAATAGAGAGCAAGCTCCACTCTCTACTAGCACTGATGATGTTACCTAGTTGGGGTAATGAAACATCTGCAAGAAAACAACTAACTCAATAAGTGCCAAAGACCCATCTTCTCCCATCATGATCTTAGAAGTATTTTGGAGTATAAAGAAGATACACTGAAAAATAGAAGAGCTGAATGAGATTCTCATAGATTACCCAAACTATACAAAGCAACTGTGCAAGCTGCTGAAAATGCTTAACAAATTCAAATTTAGTGACAAAAATGTCTCAGATCTCAATAGTCTTCCTCACTGTGCACTAGCTCCTATTTTTTTCTATGCTCCTTGGCATAGAAAATTATCCTGCCCTGTACAAGCAGCATTCTTAGTTTCAGTCATTGCCTTAATTTCAAAGTAGGAGAGAATAGAACACTTTATCAAGGGAAAAGAAAAACAACCACCACTTCTAAGACCCAAAGGTAGTGTTATCTTCAGCTATGCTGTGAAATTATTTTCAGAAAGTAAAACCTCTTATAGAAATAATAAGAAAGCACAGCTAGCTAAATGCAAATGTGTCTAGAATTAGAGAGCCTGCTTTGATAAGATATTACATATACACCCACTTTCGGCATGCCTGCTGCCCATTGTGATCAATTAATTTAACAAGACAGAACATTTAATTGCTATATTTCGGTGACTGTGTTCTCCAGCAGTAATTGGTAGCACATCGTTATAATTCTTAGCTCCGCCAAAATACTGTCTTTTTCACTCCCACTTCCTTCCTTTTTCTCCTAGACAATTAATCCATGTAACAGGCACCAGCAAGAATTTCCATGCTTTATCAAACCTGCAGTAGCACATCATCAGTGAAACTGGTTTCAAAAATACAAAAACAATAGGCAAAACTGCTAAAAGGAAGTGCAAAATACTTATGAAAAGACCAGTATTGTTTAAAGTACAACAGAAACATTAGATTGTGTACAATCCTGATTTAGAAAATCATATGGAATTTTGACAGAAAGATATTTATTTTCATCTTAAATGTATTGATACATTGGACATACTTGCAAATAAAATACTAAGATCCAGACTGATTTCCTATGTGGGAACATATAGGGGGCATATTTTTAAAATAATGATAATGCTAGAAATTGAGTCTGTGGGGAGTCTGTGGATACACAGATGTGCAGAGTGCCCTACCCAGCACTATAGTTGCCCCTCTCTCCCTCCAGTGTCTTGAGGTGATCTCAATCGAAACCAAGTCTGATTCCAGGTATTTGGACGTCTTTAGTAAAATCCAAAAATAACCTTGCATTGAGATACCAGTATAATATTTTGCCACCAAAGGGAAGGACTCAGCCATCAGGTCTCCCTTTACTGCCATCCAGTGGTCAATGATATTTTTGCAGCACAGACTTTGTAGTCCTACAAAAGAAAATTGTGTTTTTTTTCCATTGTATTTACAGAACCCAAATTAGCTGGAAGTAGAATTTTTACTTCAACACAAGCAATGGAATAGCTTCTTCCCATATCCTTGAAGATGGTAGGCTAGTTTAGAGGTTTTGATACAGGGCTTGGACCTTTAATGGGGAGGAATGCCTGACCAATTCAGGAAGAACATTTGGAATTACTGATGCTGCTGCAATCTGCTACCTTGTTCTGCCTGATAATAAGACCAGCAAAAAAGCCAGAATAAAACCAAACTCACATTATAATATTTGATAGTGTTCATTATGCATAAAAAGTATCTCCATTAGTTTGAAGGAAGGTGAGAAAGAAAATCCTTCATTTTTCCCTCACTTAGATAAACTTTACATTTGGAGAATAGAATATATGAAACTATTTTGAAGAGGTATGCATGTGCTGGATATGTAAAGGAATGCTCTTTATAAGCAGATCCTCATCATGAAGAAAATACACCAAATACATTTCAAGAGTTTGGGGTGAATTCTTCTCCCTTTCAGAAAACCCTTGCAATTGCCTTTAATATAGATTAATTATTCTTACCATCACTATACAAAAGGTCAACAAAAGGAAAAATCATGTTGGTGGCTTGGTGGATAGAGTGAGAAGTGGACTTCTAGATTATTGCTTTTAGCGATTATTTTAGGCCAAGTGCCAACCAGAGACTTGGTCCAATCCCTGTGAGTCAATACTTAATCCATACCTGGTACTCATTGTCTTATGCCTTTGCCCTTAATTAGTGTAAGTAAGTATGTAAAAACAGGAAACAGACTTTAAAAATCAGGCTTAGTGAGTCCCTGAAGCCCATCTTTATCTACAGGCTAGTAGGTTGTCCTCCACCTGATCAATTCTACGTAAACGGTTGGCCTTTTAGCTGACCCAGAGAAATCCTGAGTTGACTCAAAATGATTCTGTGGATTCTGTCATCTATAGAAGCAATTCAAACCATGTCCATGGTTCTGCACTTTTCAACATTGCAGCTATTACATCTAGAAAGAAGTCTAAATGTAGTTTTCATTCTACACCAGACATGTCAAACACAAGGCCCGGGGGCTGGATGCAGCCCCCAAAGTGGTTTCATGTGGCCCGCGAAGCTATCCTGGAAACAGTGAGAGAACGGCCCCCGCTGCTTTGGCCCTGGCCCAGGCCAGCCGGGAGCCAATGTACAATTTTGTGGTGGCCATCTTGGCACTTGCTCCGGTCCCACCCCCTTCTGCCAGAGGGAATGGCCCCCTCTGCCTTGGCCCTGGCCCAGGCCAGCCGGGAGCCAATGTACAATTTTGTGGTGGCCATCTTGGCACTTGCCCCAGTGGATCATGCCTTGGCACTTGCCCCAGTCCCACCCCCTTCTGCCAGAGACCCTCAGATCTGTCCCACTCCTGCGCAGGCCCCCACAGGCACCCTTGATGCGAATGATGTAGAACTGGCCACGCCCACCCAGTAGGCCACACCCACTCCATCCATGCCCACCCAGTAGGCTGCACTCACTCTGGCCACACCCACCCGGCCCCCCAAAGGCAACCGCAATGCTGATGAGGTCCTCAGTGAAATTGAGTTTGACACCCCTGTTCTACACAAAGAATCAGGGAAAGAGAGACAAAAACTCAGTTGAGTTGGGAGGATTAGCAGTGTTCCAATATCTAAGGGGTTGCCATAAAGAAGAGGGAGCCAATCTATTCTCCAAAGCACCTGAAGGCAGGACAAGAAGTTATGGATGGAAACTAATCAAGAAGTGAAGCAATCTAGAATTAAGGAGAAGTTTCCTGATGGTGAGAACAATTAATCAGTGGAATGACTTGCTTCAAGAAGTTGTGGATGCTCCTACACTGGAAGCTTTAAAGAAGAAATTGGACAACAATTTGCCTGAAATGGTATAGGACTTCCTGCTTGAGCAAGGGGTTGGACTAGAAGATTTCCAAGGTCCTTTCCAACTCTGTTATTCTGATTACAGTAAAAGATTTTAAAGATAATTTTTGAATCAATCCTAGTGCCTATCTGCTTGAAGCATTGCATTTCATTCCCATGGAAGGAGAAGTTATGCCTGAAATTGTCATTTAATTCTGTTTCAGCATAATGAAGTGACAGACATTTTTGTTGGGGATCACAAAGTTATTTAGGAAACTGAGAAAATTGCAATCTGTGTAAAGCCACAAGATAGGTTGATAAAGTTGTTTAATGTATAGGATGAATACTATTTCTTTGAGCCTTCCAAGGACCCTACAGACAAAGATTCTATACTGCTTGAAAAGCTGTTGCCTGAGCCACTGTAATCCCAAGATGTCAGATGAGAGCCAATTGGCTTCTGGCTCAGCTCTGATATAATTGCAATTACAAAACAAACTAAAAGTTTCTTTTTCCAACACTGAAGCTCTGCAGAGCTTGTGGATGTTCTATTTCTCTCCTGGTTGGATCACTTGCTTCACTGAAGCTCTTTTATCATGATGATGATGGAGACATGATATCTGTCTTCCAGTACTTGAGGGGCTCACACAGAGAAGGGTGTGTGTGTGTTGATTTATTCTCCAAAGCACCTGAGAATAGAACAAGAAGCAATGGGTGAAAGCTCATTAAAGAGAGATCCAATCTAGAACTAAAAAGAAATTTCCTGAGAAATGAGAACTTTTAATTGAGGGAGCAGCTTGCCTCCCAGAATTGTGGATGATCCACTGCTGGTGGTCTTCAAGAATAGATTGGACAACCAACTATTGGGATGGTATAAGGTCTCTGTTTTGAGCAGTGGGATGGACCAGAAGACCTCTCTAAGGTTCCTTTCAGCCCTGTAATTCTATGATTTTATTCTATGAGTGTTTATCATCCAACTGGGAAATAATGGATTGTATGCTTTTAATATCTGTAGCCATGGCTAAAAACACTTAGAAAAGCATTTGGTTACTAGAGCTATGATAAGGTATCATAGTTCTCTGTGGCATTCTGAATACAGGTGGAATGGTAGTTTTGTGGCCAGGAAGCTTCACCTGAAGCCTTCCCCCCCCCCCATTCTTTCCAGTAGTGGAGACTTATTAAATGATGTTAGTGCAGATTTCAGTTGAGGATAATGCAGGTTGTTTCATTACCTTCTTAAAATTAGTAGTTGAGAAAACAATAGAAAGTGGGTGTGCCCACTGCCATGGAGAAGTGTTCTTAAGGACTAGATGGGGGCTATCAAGTAAACACATTTTCACAGTTGCAACCTGATGGGTTGGGGAGACAAAATGATGACTATCCAGTCTAGTGTAACATATTTCATATGAAATACCCAGATGGCTTTTCTACAACCTCTTCTACTTTTGCTAGTAAAGGTTAATTCCATTTGAAATCCCATCGGAGGACAACAAGAGACACCACAAGAAATACAAGTGTTAAACATAGTGTCCTCTAGAGATTACTCTTTCCAAAATCCAGTGCAATGACCATAGAGAGATGCAGTATTTGTTAGCTCACATATCAAAACAAGATTGCTGTCCCTGATAGAACTTGAGAACACACACACATTTACCACACGTAACACTACTTTTAGGTGCCATGGGCTTAGCATTCATAAAGCGCTTTGGAGGGAAAGGTTTCTACTTTGTATGCATACTCCCCTCAAGGCATTTGTATGCAGATACAGCAGGGATTCTCCTCCGTGTATTTAATTATCTTCTGTTTCACCGAAAATTATAATCTGCTAGAAATTTTTGGAGAGATTCTGGAGACTGCAGAATAACACAATAACAGAGTTGAAAGGGACCTTGGAGGTTTTCAGGGTTCCTCCCAACTCTGTTATTGGGATCCATGGTGTGGTTTGAAAAGGATTAATGAGGTAGGCCAGGGTAACTGGTATATTGCATTAGGGCATGGGTGTCAAACTCCATTTCACTGAGGGCCGCTTCAGCATTGCGGTTGCCCTGGGGTGTGTGTGGCCAGAGTGGGTGCAGCCTAATGGGTGGGCATGAATGGAGTGGGTGTGGCTACTGGGTGGGCGTGGCCAATTCTACATCATTCACGTCAAGGGTGCTTATGGGGGCCTGGGCAGGAGTGGGGCAGATCTGAGGGTCTCTGGCAGAAGGGAGTGGGACTGGGGCAAGTGCCAAGGCATGATCCACTGGGGCAAGTGCCAAGATGGCCACCACAAAATTGTACATTGGCTCCCGGCTGGCTTGGGCCAGGGCCAAGGCAGAGGGGGCCGTTCCCTCACTGTTTCCAGGATGGCTTTGCGGGCCACATGAAACCGCGGGCCGCATCCGGCCCCCGGGCCTTGTGTTTGACATGTCTGCATTAGGGGGATATTTAGCAGGATCCAGTATATAAACTGGAAACTAGTAGGAAGGGAAACTTGGTGGAAGGGAGGGGTGCTTAATAGCCCCTACCTTCACGCTGCTCAAATGTTTGGGGATTTAGAGGTAGGCAGTGGAAAATGAATGCCCTATAGGCTAGGTCTTTGAACAAAGGGGAGGCCCTCAGGGAAAAGATGGGATGGTAGGAGATAGACCCAAAATTCTTCTAGGGTTCTCAGACTAGAAACCTGGAGACTTCTGATTTGCCATCCCTCATTAACACAGAAGACTCTTTCTCCTGTTCTCAGGAACTGATAGGAATGGCTGAGTAGTTGACTAACTTGGGAGAAGATTCAATCTGGACCAATTAGGTTTCTTTTTATTTGGTTTCCTTAACAATTCTTACAAATATTGTACTGAGAATGCACCCACATTTACCACATATGTCTATAAATAAATATTTTGTGGGCTCATATTTTCCAAATGACACTAACAGTGCCACAGTATCTGTCAAGCCCCTTGGCCACAGAGCACAAACAAGGGAGCAGGCTGCACATGGGAATTCTTTAATATTTATTAGTGCCAAGAATTAGAATACAGAATCTTGAAAACTGGAGATAGTCTTCCTTTCCTAGCGAGGTCATTTACATGGGGTGTCTTTTTTGAATTTCTTCAATTTCTTTTCCCTAGAATGTTCAGATCAGAATGGGGTTTTTTTTAATTTGCAAGAGTTTGCCTAGCTGAAAAACCTGAAATGGAATCTCCTATTCGTTGAATATGTTTAAATACATCCTTCCTTTTTTCTCAGCCTCAGCCCAATCTCTTACAGTATTTATGCCTCTTCCTTCAATCTCCAAATCATTTAAACAGGGAATAAAGGAAGCTAGGAAGACCATGCTTTCAAATTGTCTCTTGAAGTATTTCTCTCTCATGAGGTTCTGCCACAGATTTATATCAGAAGTAGGCAATAAATCCAAATTTGGGAGCTGCACTTAATATTAGACATGGGGAGGAAGAGACAAAGCTGCAGAAAGCTGGGTAAATCCAGGCCATGCATATTTGAGGGAGGAGGATGTTTCATTCTTTTCTTTCTTTTCTGACAATGAGAACAATTAACCAGTGGAATGGCTTTCCTTCAGAAGTTGTGGGTGCTCTATCACTGGAGGCTTTTAAAAAGAGACTGGACAGCCACTTGTCTGAAATGGTAGAGAGTCTTCTGCTTGCGCAGGACATTGGACTAGAAGACCTCCAAGGTCCCTTCCAACTCTGTTATTGTTTTATTCTACTCCAGGTAACTAGAGATATTTTGTTTATAAATCAAGACTGTTTATAATTCAATTCAACACCATCGGAAGAAAACATAATTAGGAAAATTTTGGATTGTGCAGAAATGGACAGGCTTACATTAAAAATGAAAGGGAAAGAAGATACAGAATATTTTCAAACATGGGATAATTTTTATAAATGGTTGGAAAAATGGAGTAGAAAGTAGAAATAGAAGTATTAACTATAATGTTAAATATGTGAACCTAGACAACACATTGTTTATTAAGCACTAAAGATTTGTAACTATAAAAACTTAATAAAATATCTCTATCTCTATCTCTCTATCTCTCTATCTCTCTATCTCTATCTCTATATCTATATCTACTGTATATCTATATCTATATCTTTAATCACATTAAAAATATGAATCCTGGGTGTGTGCATGTTAGAAAAACAAAGAAAGAATCGAACACCAGGATGAAAATATAAACAAGACTGTCTATTGTAAAAACCACTTAACTTTCATCGGCCAAACTGCTGATGTCGTCAGAGTGAAAGTAGAGGATCCGGGAGTTTACGTATATAGCTGGCTGCTTCTGCACCCTGCTCCTTGAGCGAGTCACTGGTCTACTTGCTTCAATCAGCTGTAGATCTCTTAGTCGTCCCGCACCTGTCAGCATATTAGCGGGTTCAAAAGCTGTTCTCCCACTCACAGTCGCTCCTCTGGCATGCGCACAGACGCCCAGAGGCTGGTTATCCGGTCGCTTTCACTCTTTGCCCCCCTCCCCCTCTCTTCTAGCCGAGCCTGAGCATCCATCTCAGAATTAAATTCAGGGTGCGCTGCAGATTCATTGTCCTCCCTGGGGGTCACTCGTTCAAGGAGCAGGGCGCAGAAGCAGCCGGCTATATAAGTAAACTCCATTATCTATATATTTCAAGACTTTCCAATAGAAGTTAGACTATTTTTGGTGCTTCTCATTTCAGAATGGTAGAAAACCAGGCAACCTATATTCACCAGTCATGGGACTATGAAAGTTGTCTAATCTTGATCTAGGCCAAACATTACATTAAGAATGTAGAGAAGCATACAAAACAGACCTTTTTTATTTGAACACACAAGTTGCTTTCCATTCATATTCCACATGAGAACATATTTAAATCAGACCATGAAGTTATCTAGTCCAGACTTTTGTTTCTGCACTGGACATTAGAAACATGCCAAGAAGCGAGGCCAAAGCAGAAAAGAAAGCAACTGATTCTACACTATTGTGTCTCATTGTTTACTTCTGAATACAGAATTATTCTCTTGAAATGTCATTGCAAAATGATAGTCTCAGTTTCCATTAATTTACACAATCCACTTTGCTGTTACTGCTACTAATATAATTACAAGTACAAGTACAACGCCATTTATTTCAGAACTGTAGCATGCTGAAAGGGGGGAAAAGTAAATTAACTCAAATCCTATTGCAGAAATCATCACTCATTTTAAAACTAAAAATATCCTTGTTAACACAAGTGAGATCAGATGTATTTCGCCTACAGAGATTTGTATATATGGAGAGAGAGAGAGAGAGAGAGAGAGAGGGAGAGAGAGAGAGAGAGAGAGAGAGAGAGAGAGAGAGAGAGGATGTTATTGTTGTTATTGTTGTTGATGATGATAATGTTCATGATGATGACAGTATTTCAGAAGGCTAAAGAATAAAAAAAAAACAATTGTTCATTCTCTATTCTGGAAATATGATACCTAATTTGGACAGTCCAGTCATCTGACCTGAAGGATTTGCAAAGATTTATTCTCTATTTAGTATGAGTAAAAACACCTGAACATCTGATGCCATTATTCTTCTCTGTCTTTTTTTCAACCATAAACGTTGCTGCTCTCGTAGCTACAGTACAAATCTGGGCTAGACATTGATATTCCAGAGCTGTCCTTCTTGCCCAGCTGCATGGCAGCAACCCAGGACATAAATAAAGCTCTGCTGAATCTAGATTAAAGCTACGGGGCTCCAGATCACATAGGGAACATCCCATACATTTGCAAACTATATATTCTTTGCTAACATTATGGAAACTACATCAAACTAGTATTTCCTTTTTCTATAAAAATTTTTGAAGGCATACCTTAAGAACTTATAATGTTTTACATGGGGAGCATATAGAAACTTAATAAAACTGAGACCTGTTAAAATTGTAATTATGGAGATAAGCAATATTTGGGCGATAAGATAAATTATTGTATAACTTTGCTATAATGTAAGCAAATAAAGCATTATAACTTGATTGATATATAATTAATGAAGCTAAAAATATAGTTATCAACCTCCACACACATATACATATACATATACATATACGTATACGTATACGTATACGTATACGTATACGTATACGTATACGTATACATGTACATGTACATGTACATATACATATACATATACATATACATATACATCTTATCTGTTGGGTGAGTATGTGAGGTCTTCCTGTTTTGCAGGAAGACCTCACATACTGTGAACACTATAAATTCAAAATTTTGTGGCTGACAAAGAGTTTGTGGGAGACTAGTATAGCTATTTCAGGCTCATTTGCCCTCATCAGCTAGTCACACCCTTCAGGTTTCCCCTTACTCCTATGAGGTCTTCCTGCAAAACATGCTCCTAGATTGGAGCGAAATGCAGAACAGACTGATTTATATTTGGTAGACCGGATGCCTCATCCAACAGATAAGACATATATCCTCCCTGGTTTCTGCTGACAGAAGTAAGGGGCAACCTGTGGCTCAAAAGGGTAATACAGCTGCCTAACATGCAAGCTGCCCAGGTTCGAATCCCTGAAGGGTGTGACTAGCTGATGAGGGCAAATGAGCCTGAAATAGCTATACTAGTTTCCCACTAACTCTTTGTCAGCCACAAAATTTTGAATATACATATACATATATCAGCATACTTTAGCTACTTTTAATGCTATGTGTACAGTTCAAACAAAACAAAGGAACAAATCTGACAACTTAAAATTCAACAACTCAAATGCTCTGGATACTAACAACAAGCAATTAAGAAGCCCTGCAACCTTCGATTTGCCAGCAATCATACAGTATGTATCTCAAGAGAATACTATGAATAGAATCTGAGCAACATAGTCTTTGAAGGAGGCAGATCATATTCTTTTCCATATCTACCACTCCCCTTTCTTTTGCCTCTAAATAAATAAATATTACTCAGTTATGGTCTACCAAGCATGTAATAGAATTGTATAGAATCATAATTCACATCTATTGTCCACTGACTTGTGATGCTTCCTAATGGTCCTATGTTCAAGCTATCCTACTGTTCTCTGAGCTTAGCTGAGAATTGTAGTATCAGAATCTAGATCAGATTGGTACTGAATGGGACAACTTGCCACAGTCAACTTGCCATGGGACTACTTGTTGCGAGACAATTTAACAATTTTATTTAATTATTTAAAATAAATAAAAATAATAATTTTAATTTTTGCCATGCACATTTCATTCTGTCCCTCCTTTTGCAGCCCTTCTTTAATGATTCTATTCCAGGGGTCCCCAACTCCTGGTCTGTGAACTGGCACCGGGCTACAGCATGCCAGAAACTGGTCCACGCAAACAAGCAAAGCCCCATCCACCGGATGCAGACAGTACATGAAACCACATCCCCTCCAGTCTGCAAAAAAACCTCTCTCCACAGAACCGGTCCCTGGTGCCCAAAAGATTGGGGACCTCTGGTCTATTCCACCATTTCTTTGATATCAGTGTAACTCATGTAATAGTTTGTTGTCCTGAGATGAGTTAGCTGTGGTGTGTTGTCCTGCAGTGGGCTGGCCACAGCAAGTTGGCTGTAGTGAGTTGGCTATGGCGAATTGTCATAGAGCCGTTTGGTAGTGATATTTGGGGCAGACAGGTTTTGTTCTTGGTCATCCCAGGTACCTCCTATTGATTTGCCCTTTTCCCCATTTTATTTCACAACTATATGAAATCACTGGGAGAGGTCATCCATTGGCATATCATCAGCATGCAGAAGTTACTGAGATGTTTATCTTCACTAAAGGCCAGGTAGGAGATCTTGTCAAAATCTTGACCTGGTGTTTGGAGGCTGTGATGGAAGGACACAGGCTTAGACTTAATCCAAGTAGATGGATAGGGTCTGGATAGGATGATATTCCTTTTGAAGGAGCCAGTTAGGAAAAAGGGAGTTCTCCTGTAGTTATAGGTCCTACTACAGTAAGGATAGAAGAAATGGCCAGACTGCTCCTAAGTGTTCTTTACTCATAACATTGTCATCTAAACTCAAACCTCTTCAATTTGCACTTCATGGTAGAAAATTAGGAAAGCAGAGCCAGAGAGCTGGCCTAAATCCAATGGATTAAAATTATATTTAAAGAGATTCAGACTAGACAGGAAGTTAGCACAATTATATTACATTTCATTTATCTAAACAGTACTAGTTTACCAGTGTGCATTTCTAAGTGTTGGTGATTTACCCATAAAGCTATATATGGCCTGCAATTGTAAAATTTGATATTTTCTATCTTGACTAGAATTTGCCCACCTGATAGAGGCAATAAAAGATGGCATACAGCGAGCCACCATCTTAAGGAAAATAGACAAATTGGGACTCCATAAAAAAGACGTCTTTGCTATAGTATTTTCCTTCTGGAACAGCTTAGTTTCTACTGCATTAATATTCAGGAAAGTGGTTAAAATGCTGCTCTTCCATATATATATAAACATACGAAATATAGATATAGAATATCTATAGAGATAAAGATAGAGATAGATGATAGATAGATAGATAGATAGATAGATAGATAGATAGATAGATAGATAGATAGATAGATGATAAACAGACAGACAGACAGACAGACAGACAGACAGACATGGATATAGATGAGAGATAGAGATAAAGATAAAGATAGAGATGATAGAGATAGATAGAGATAGAGAGAATAGAGATAGAAATAGAGAGGATAGATATAGAGATGATTGAGATAGATATATATATGATAGAGAAGATAGAGATAGAGATAGAGATAGAGATAGAGATAAGGATAGAGATAGAGATAGAGATAGAGAGGTAGAGATGATAGAGAAGATAGAGATAGAGATAGAGATAGAGAAGATAGAGATAGAGATGATAGAGAAGAGATGATAGTGATAGATATAGAAAGAATAGGGATAAAGATGATAGAGATGATAGAGGATAGAGATAGAACTAAAGATGTTAGAGACAGAGAGGAGATAGAGATGATAGAGAGATGATAGAGATAGTTAGAGATAGTGATGATAGAGATAAAGATAGATATACATAGAGATGATAGAGATAGAGATGATAGAGAGAGATGATAAATATAGAGATGATAGAGATATATAAAGATAGAGACAGAGATAGAGACAGAGATAGAGATAGAGAATGTATAAGGAGGGATGTCACCAATGTTCTATGACAGATGCACACATTTCTTTATTCAGGCTTCTGTCACCATTTTTGGTCTTATTCTTCTAGGTCTTGACTGAGCACTGGAAACCACTGTTTTTATTAATCTTTTCTGTAAAGGAAATTTGTCATAGATTTCTATGGGAGCTAATCTGCTCAAACAATCCAGCTGCAGCTCAGATGGCATCATTGAATAAAGTCAGCTATCTCTATCTTTGTCTTTTGTTAAATTTGTCCAAAAGGAGGTACATATCTTTCTGAAAAAAATGCTCCTAAAGATTGCTTACAATAGCCCTTCCCTGACTCCTTGCTCCAATTTCTTATGTTATGTATCTTAATAAAGCCTGCTGTGGAGAAATTTAAGTAACAAGGAACCCTTTCTAGAAAATATGCATTAAACAGAGATTTCTCAGGAAATCAACATTAACAACATAAAAAGTGAGACTTTTATGTGTCTTTAAAAAAAATTTCAGAAAAATTCTGATAGGGGAAAATACTGCCCCACCAGCATGGGCAGTAAAAGAAACATCAATATTTATATATTGATCCTTACATTTTTTTTATTGGCCTCTCTTGGATGTGGTGATGATATTTTGCCCTCCAATAGCAATAGCAATAGCACTTAGACTTATAGACTGCTTCACAGAGTTTTATAGCCCTCTCTAAGCAGTTTACAGAGTCAGCATATGGCCCCCAACAATCTGGTCCTTGTTTTACTGACCTCAGAAGGATGAAAGGCTGAGTCAACCTTTAGCCAGTGAGAATCGAACTGCCGAATTGCTGGTAGACGGCAGTCAGCAGAAGTAGCCTATAATCCTGCATTCTAACCACTACGCCACCATGGCTTGTATAGTCCAAACTGACTGTGTCAACTGTGACATGTCAACTGTGCATAGGAAAGCCCAAGGGATTTAGCCAAATGTTTGCTGTATTTGTGAATGCAAATACCAAGTGTTGGTTCCAAACACACATTTGCAAATACGGGCAGCTCATTCCCACCTTGACTAAAGCTACTCAATTGATTCTTTTCAATGAGTTAAAAACGATACATTGATACAACAGCACCTGTAACACAGCACAATGACATCCGAATAATGGAGCACATACAATGACATCCTACAAACTCTGCCTTTATGTATTAATGTGGGAAGTAAGTGCATAATGTGGGAAGTAAGTGCATAAGTCACAGCATTTACCTGATGATGTCATTCATCACATATGCTCATCCTTGTCCTCTCCATGGACACATGTGCTTGGTCAACATAGATTAAGACTTTTAATTTCTAGAATTGGATCTATTAAACAGACAGAGTGGTAAGATATTAGAGAAAGGAAATAATTGTGGAACATAAAACTGCCCTATACTGAGTGAACCTTTGGTTCATCTAGTCTAATACTGGTGCTATCCATGCTATTGATTTATAATGTGATCTAGCTTTTTCAATGACTTTGTATGACCCACAGAAATAACTATAATTGTCTAATGTCTACTATAATTTATAATAAAATAATAAGCCACTTACAGTTTTACACTAACTATAGCCACATTGTTTATTACTGACAACAATTCTCCACAGGTTCTGGGTACACTATTAATTTTCTAGTCCTGCTTGAAAATTGTGAAGATTGAATCTTCTGGGATATTTTTTTGGTTTCACGGTCTAGTTTTAGGATATCCTTGTTGTCTTCCATCACAGGACTAAATGATGGCTAACTTACTTAGCATTTTGGAGAGGGGGGAGGGGGAGGGGAATCAACCAAGTTGTTGTGCTTGCTGCTACTTAACCATCTATGAAACATAAAGATGCTTTTGCGAATTCAACTCCTGTTGACTCTGTGGTCAGATCCTTGTGGTTTTCATCGAACAACATAGAAACAGTTTAGCATTGCTTTCTTCTTTCTCAATCTACCCTACAAATTTTGGGGTTTAGGTTGGAGCCCTATTTCAAGTACTACCCAGGGAGCATCCTAGGCAAGGTTACTCACACTGACAAGTAAATTATGAGGATTGAGATTCTGCTCTGTATTTAGTGCCTTTCTTACTCACGCTAATGAGTAGAAAGTAAACTTCAGAAATTCCAAGAACCAAGTAAGAAGTTACCTTTATAGGAGATGAAATAACTGCTTTTTATAAATCATTAACACAACTATCGTTGTGTGTAAAGTCTTCAGAGATTATCAGCAGGGTCACACAATGTTAAACTGCCTATAAGGAAAGAACAAGGAGGGAAGTAGGGCAAAGTCAGGGAAAGTTTCTTGATGGTGGGGAAGGAGGAAGAATCAAATGGGAAAGATAAAAGAGAAAGAGAGAAATAGGGGCAATCGGGGCTTTTTTTCTCATAGAACACCCAGAACGGAGTTCCGGCACCTTTTTTGGATGGAACCTTGTAGGGTAGGCAAGGTGGGTTGTATGAAGTGTGTGAGTTCCGGCACCTTTTTTATTTACAAAAAAAGCACTGGGGGCAATTATAACCAGAAAACCCAACCTACAAAGTACAACTACAGTGACATACTAATTGCGTCCTTTATCATATTTCAACCCCGAATCTTCAAGTCACTCTAGACTAATAATGTCATCAATCAATCGTATCTGTAGTCTAACAAAGAGAAGGAGTGAGGATGATATGATAGCAGTCTTCCAGTATTTGAGGGGCTATTACAGAGAAGAAGGGGTTGACGTATTTCCCAAAGCACCTAAGGGCAAGGCAAGAAGTAACAAATGAAAGACCATTTCCTGATAGGAGAAATTTCCTAACTGTGAGAACAATTAATCAGTGGAATAGCTTACCTCTTGAAGTTGTGACTGCTCCATCACTGGAGGCTTTCAAGAAGCGATCGGAAGCAATTCATCCAGAATGGTATAGGATATCTGCTTAAGCAGGGGTTTGGACTAGAAGATTCTCCAAGGTTCCTTCTAACACTATTATTCTATGTTCTATCTTCTTCTGTGAGATAGGCCATTGAGCTTCATTTGCATACCATGTTTCCCAAAAATAAAACCTATCCTGAATAAACCCTAGCTTGATTTTTATGCTTGCACCTAATATAAGTCCTACCCCCAAAATAAGTCCTAGTTAAGAGCCTGCGCAGTTGGCCGCCTGCCCATTTTGTCTGGTTGTTCGTGGTGCCCTACCACAAGATGAGGCAAAGCAGGTGGAGGAGGGGATGGAGATGCCCCATGAACTTCTTTGGTGGCTTATATTTGCTTTTTGAAATGTTGACTGGGTAGAGAAGAAAGGGAAAAAAGTCCTTCGGTTGTTTATTAAGCCTATGTTAGCCAACCACATCTTGCCAACATTTGTGGTCTGTTGAGTATTCTGTCTGGAAACATCAATCAGTACTGTTGATTGGAAGGTAATGGTTGCTATCAAGCCCACACATATACACATCACTTATATAATTTTGTTGTTCACCTGACAGCTGAGCTATTTAGAATAGTGATTCACCAGAATTAAATGGAATACTAACGTATCTTTCCAGCAGAATGTACCACAAATTATAACAGGAATTTGTGAAGGTTGTGATCATGGCACAAAATATAAAACCTGCAGCAGGATAAAATAATAGCTTTAATTCAAAAAAGCAAGCTACATAGAGGAAATATTGGTAATTGCCTCTAGTTTACAATTGATAAATATGTTCAGTTATGCCTTGACTAGAATAGTAAGAAGGAGGAACGTTCTGAAATGATGCTCCATATAATTTATTTCAATCATTTGAAGAGATCAAGTTGATAACATTCACTCAAGGGTCAGAACAAAGCAAGAACTCTAAAAGATTCCATGGTGATATTTTAAAATGTTTATTTATGATTATATTTATGACTCTATGTTGACTCCTGATAATTGCTTGGACAGGTATTTGCAGTTTTCTAGGCAAGATTTTAGAAGTGGCTTGCCATTGCTTCCTTCCTAGGGCTGAAAGAAAGTAACTGGACCAAAGTCACCTAATTGGCATTATTCCCAACGAAGGACTGGAACTCATGATCTCCTGATTTCTATATGATTAGAATATTACAACAAGCCGTTTCCTACCATGCATTGTGTTTGAGTATCAATAAGCAGCAAAGACAGATTTTCTGGTTTGTTTGCAGTACACCCCAATCCCAAGGATTCTTCACAAAGATAAACTATTCTTCCAAAAACTATTTAAATAAATATTCACAATCAATATCAAAAATCAAACTCAGGCACACATACACTAAAACTCAAGATAGGCACAACTGTCAGTCAACTGTGGATGGAAAGCATTTGAAGTAAAAAAAAAAGCTTTAACTTGTTGACTGAATTACAATGGTGATTGTAAAAAAACTGGGAGGAGAATTCTGTAAAGTGGGAGTATTGCAGCAACAATACCCCCAAACCTTTGCTGATGCAACTGGCTGGACCAATTCTATTCTGCCAAGGTGTTACATGATGTAACTTGGGCTGCTCCATGTAGTACTTTGATGATAATGTCCAACACTTCAGTTGGGGTTAGAATCCTATGCTGCAATGTTAGAGGAGATATAATTCTCTGTTGTGAGATTTTCCTATCAACAACTGTCTTTCTTGTTCTATGTGATTCAACAATGGCACATACGTAAATTGCCTTTCAATGCTTTACTGGCTTCATTGGAAAGGTAATAATTATTTTGTAGGGAAAATAGATAATAAATAATAATAATTGAGTCAAAAACAAGGATACATTCTAGGTTATTTAAAGCCCCAAATAAGAAATTCTAAGCAGTTTTGTAAATTGCCACCTTTCCATCAAAACTGTAATTATGGTTTGAATTCCCTGATAATAACATGGGGAAAAAAACCTTCCCCTTTCACTAGATATTATATTCTTTTAAAAATGAGATAGATCCAACTGACACAATTACATAGCTACATATATATTACAGTTATGCAGTTATTTACATTTTTTAATGCAGTTCAGAATATCAAAAGTGAAATCCAGTGTGATGTTTCTCTGAATGAGCTAGAGAGAACAATTTGTTTTTCTCTATATTTCCACCTGGGTCTTCAAAGTCCAATCAGGTAGTGAAAATCCACACACTACTGATATTCATGTAAGGGAACTCGAAGCTCTTACTATATCACAATTGTTGGGGCACATAGATTAGTTCCACCCTGACCATAAACATTAATTTGTTAGTTTTGAAAATTTAATCCAGATTATTTGACTTTCCACATGAATGAATTCAATTCATCAGTATGACTTTTCAATTCAGTTGGGAAACCAACTTTATTTACAGATTCAGATGAATTGCATTTGAAATGAATCTCCAAATCAAAGTTTTACATAGCCCATGCAGTTAATACATTCACCTTCTTAGTCCAGTACAGAAATATGCTTTATTTTTCCTGACATTTTTTGACAGTCCATTTTCTGATTTGCTTTCACTGTATATGAAAACTGGTCTAGCAATACCCAATTTCCCCATGTAATGAAATTTGGAACTGAAGGGAGAAGGCCAAATAACTTCAAAATGCGTTAGAAGAAGGTAAGAGATAAAAGACATGACGTTGGTTTCCTAACTCTCTCTGTCAGAGGAGAAACACACTCTTTCATACTAATGCAAGCCTCAAAGGTTAAACAGTTGCCAGAGACAATGATTTTCAAGCTCACAGAAAAGAATTAAGAATAGCTTATTTTAGATTCATTTTTTTTTACTATTTCTTCTATTTAGCATTCACTGTTATCTCAACAATATCTTTGACACCACTGATGTACAAGCCTTTCATCTTAGCACTTTTGTAAAGTAATTCCAGCATGCTTCTCATTATATCCTGCTTTCTTTATGACCCTACCATATAATAAATGAATGAGCAGGATATTTTTAAAGGAAAAAAAAGAAGAAAAAATGAGAAAATTGAAACATCTACAACTGGTGTTTTAAGAAGTTATCATCATAATGTAGTACTAGATGTTACATTATGCCTCTCCAACCAGATGATGGTGATGATGATGATGATGATGATGATGATGATGATAACGACGATGGAAGAGAGATATTTATATCTTTTACCTCATAGTCCATAGTGAGATACTCTTAAATGAACTTCAGATAGATAAGTCAAATAGAGCAATTTTACTTGTGTTAGATAAGAAATATATTAGATGATTTCCATTATCCTTATGTCTGCCTTCAAGGCATGCACAAATTGTCACTTGCTTGGGACTGATCTCAACCCATTAGGATCTGCCATCCCAAAAATACCCTGAAATGGATAAGCAAACAGAAACACTTTCCAATCTCGGACGGTATCCCCCTAATAATTAATAATCTCTGAAACAATGCCATTTTAAAATTAGACGATCTGGCTGGAGACACATACTCCAGATGACCTGCCTCCCAGGCAAAATTGAGTTGCTTGCTCCCCCTGAGGTCCAAGAAATGATGGATACCTTTTAGGCACACATGAGCAGAACTGCCTCTTTCAGACAAATGCTGCTATGTGGGCAATTTGCCTGAGAGGCAGTATCCATCTGTACCACACCAAGGATTTATCACTGTTTCCCTGAAAGTCACTGAAAGAATAACCCATTTGAATTAATTATATACTGTAGCTGCATCACCATTATTTGATGACCCAAAATATAAGCTTGCATCTATGAAATAAGCATTGCACCTTATTTATATTGCACATTTACAGGTAGAAATAGTATCAATGAGGGCCTTCATAGAATAAAAGACACCATTGTATTTGCACAATGCTGCCCTATTCTGTGAGCACAACTAATTTTCAGTTCCATGAGGAAAGAAGAATTTAAGAAAAAAACATTATACTTGTCTGTTCACAAAGCTCACTGAATTCCTCAAGGTTGATTATGGTATTCTCTGCAGTGCCTATCAGCACCTATATATCCTTGGACTTATCCCTTGGTATCCTCCTGGCTTCCATTGGACATAGTCAGTTTGTGAATGGAGACCCTCTACCTATGACAACTATGGTTCCTACAGTTTACTTTCAATATTCTAACAGACCAAATGACCCTCTGTTTTACAGAAACACAGCATATGTAGCTTAGCTTCCAGTTCTCAGAGAAAAGTAATATAATTATATGCTAGTAATATAATGGTTTTGATAGATAAATTTCTAAATTCAGTTCACAGTATCTTCAAATAGAGGTGGAGAAATTCCTCACTAGAAACCTTGGAAAACCGTTGACTTGGGCAGCTTCTTCTGTTCCTTAAGATGAATGGAGGAGTGTCTGCATTATCTCCAGTACTGGATTCATATCTATTTCCTGGATGAGATGTTATGGAATTGTAGCATTTAGTTCAAAACGATTCCAACATTAGTCCTCTTGTTTCAATCATGTTTTGTGTGTGGCATTTGAGCGCTGTTATGCCTACAGCCCTTTATTAACTCTTATGCAAAAGGGATCTCAGAATGTGTAACTTTACAACATCTGTGCCTGCACATCAGCATCATGTGGCTCATCCAGTGCAGCCAATGGTTAGGGAAGCTGGAAACCATTGATTTCAGTCCAACTGGTCAGAAGCATGCTAATCCATTCACTCTTCCTAGCAACATGCCCAACAAAGCACATGTTGTAGCAATAAAATATCCTTTAAGTATTCAATTAAACACCATATAAAATCGAAACACTTTATCACAAATTATGCAATTATGTCTGTCGGGAAATAATAAGTTCAAAGGAAGCTGTTAAAGGAAAAAAACAAGAATGCAATTGTTCACCAATGAATTTTAACGGGCTAAATTTATTATCCTTTCTGACAAGGTGCAAGCAGGAAAGAGGAGGTTTTGTAGATAGAGTCTGCGAAGGAAGAATATAAATGTCTTATTTCTTCCTCTTGCCCACCTTTTAGAATAGCAAAATAGAACTCTTATGAAACACTTCACCATCCTGAAGTGAAAAGGGCTTTTGAAGTGGAAGGACAGAACAACCATCGATCATCTCTGAAAATAGGATAGAAGAACTGGCTGACTGAAACTGAATTAAGTTACTCATTCACATCTTCTTGAAGAAGCACTTCCCCATAAACACACATTTCATATATATATATATATATAGTCATTTAGTAAACATTGCAATTAAAAATATAAAAACCAATACAAACTAAAGAAATCAAAGAATAAAAAGAAATGTTGAAAAAAGAAAAAGTAAAAAAGAAAAATAAGAATATAGTAAAGAAATGAAAAGAAACATATAAAGAAATGACTTTTCCCTTCATCACATATAAACAATTTTAGTAACTTATCTTCTTTTAAAACACAATGATCTTTTCTTCCTCTACTACCTTAATAAATAAACAAATCCTTAAAGCATCACTGTTTATTTATTTATTTATTTATTTATTAATTTAATTTATACCCCGCCCTTCTC
>NW_015387016.1:187947-191085 GCF_001527695.2 Protobothrops mucrosquamatus | reverse complement strand
GCCCCCCAACCTCCCCCCTCACCGTTCCAAAGCCGCGTCCCTCAGACATGGCCGGCCTTGGCCCCAGGGAGACATCCCCCTTGCCTCCCCTAACCACCCCCATACCCCCTAAAAATTTGGTAAAACACCCCACTAAAAAAGTCCTCAATTTTGCTTTTTTTCTTTCTGCTGCATACCACCTCTCGGGGCTCCACACCCCGAGAGGTGGTCATGATAAGTAAAAGTCTCAAGGGTTACCAAAGATAATGACATTTATTTTAATCTTGATCAAATAGACAAACTTTATATTCCTTCTTTTTATTTTTAACAATCTTGACCTTTAGTTCTTTCAAATATAATGCCCAATTTTTTTTTTGTCTTTCTGGCCTTAAAACTGTACAGTTTTAACAAGCCTCGTTTGTAAATTCAGTATAGGAAAGTTTTTTAGGTTTGCTACGTATATTCCTTTTAATTATTAAGACATCAGCTACTTTCATTTATATGTCCGGTGTAGCAGCTCTTTCCATATCATTCTTATAGCCTGTAATTTTTAAATTCACTTTTAGGTGAGGTTCAGTCTTCTCCAGTAAAACATATTCTTCCATAACATTTTTAACCCAGCCCATCTATAGAGGCAAACACTCTTAAAATTAATTTTGGGGTTCATTATCAAAAAGTATCTTTCAATGTGTCCAATGTTAAAATATTTTGTTCATCCTGTATTAGTAAGTGTTCTACTCTTTTATTGTATGCTTTAGTTCTATCTGGTTCCATCTAGTACCCAACCTTCAAAGACTCATCCTATTTTTTTTAAAAAAAAAATTGAAAACAAAAGCATTTTACCATGGGAAGGATTCTTATAATTCATTCCAAAATCTTATTTCAAATTTATCTGGACCCATAGTTTATTTGTAGCTTTACAAAATGAAAGTTCTAATCACCCTTTGGCTATTTATTTCGAAAAATATTTTTTAAGCCCTTAAACTTCTTTTTTAATTTTTTTTCACTTAAGATTGAAGGAAAGTCACCTGGTGTGGGTTGGAAGATTAATAATAGCTGAAAAACAGTTAATAAGCAATTTCTGAATGTGGTTAGAAAAAGAAGTATGTGAATCCAATGCCCTTTAAAAGGCACCAACCATGGTTGAACAAAAGGATGGCTATTCCTTCAGCTCTCAGAACTCTAAATCTGCTGGAGACTGCTATCTTATAATATCCTCATGTCCTTAACTGTCTGGATTACTTATGGGTGATCTTAAGTCCTCTCTTTGTCCAGAGAGGAATTATGAGCAGATGCACACTGACTCTTTATTCCACTGCAGATATCTTAAACCAGCCATCTTCAGTTCACCATTTCTTCCCCATAAATCCCACCATAAACACACATTTCTAAATGTATTTCCCCATTACGGCATGTTTTTGTCTGCATTCCTTTTTATTTAATGACTTGCATCACAACATTTGGAAAAGGGTGGCATCAACATACTTTCCCAGTTGAAAGATACTTTGTACCTATTAATGTAGAAAAACTAGAATATAAAGGAAAATTCTAGACTGGAATTCTTCACCTGGTTTTCATTCAATGAGAGAAACAAAGTTTCTATCACAACTTCAGGATAACTTCAGGTATGTGGTCACTGCCAAAGTAGCTATCCACAATTAAATACACAATCAGTTTAAGTAAACTTGAGAGATAATAGCATAATAATATAACAATAGAGAACCAGTTTGGTGTATTGGTTAAAATGCTGGCTTAGAAACCCAGAGATTGTGAGTTCTAGCCTTTTGTTAAGGACAAAAACCAAATGACTACTGTGGTACATTAATTGGTTTTGGGAGGTGCAACGTGTACTAAAAAGGATGAGTCCCAAACAAACCACGTGACTTACCACATAACCTTTTCTTTCAGCTGGGAAGAACTTTCTGTATGTTCCTTTTCCTATGTCAGTGACCTTCCCAGCATGCCAACTTCATATCCATTCGCCATAGCCATTCCCTCTTCCTATAGTAGTGTGTTGAGTACTAAACATATGCCAAGTACTGGGACAACATTTTCATGTTAAAATGCATTGAGTACCAAATTTGACCAGTCTTGAAGCAGTCGAGTACCAAGGTACCACTATAATTTAATATGTTATTTTTAGTTTGGCATACCTGCAATGGAACCAGGCAAACTCTATCATATAAGTATGACAACATTCTGCAAATGGTTTTATCTAGGATTAAAATCTCTTTCCACTATGAATTCATATTCTGGGAAAGCAGTTAAACATTTAATACTACATATTTTCTAGCATGAGGTCTAAGTTTATTGTATTAACCTGACAATTATATGGATCTAGATAAACTTCGAGAAGCAGAAATCCACAACTATCATACCTTCTGCAAAATTCAGGCAGAGATCACGTGCCACCATCTCAGCCTGTAGGCAGAAATGGAATTATTCTTAATAATGGGTGAAGCATTCAGAACACATAAATCAAAGCTGCTGAATTCAATTATTATATTTTGCCTATTTTTCCAGAATGAGAGCATAGCAAATTGTAGAAATGAAATCAACAAAGAAGCTATTCACTTTTTGTTTCTTTCTTTTACCCATATTCTGCAATCTTTTATAAAATTATAACAATGTGTTAATTTGCATACCACAAGATATGCTTGCGGATATTTGTGTAACCGTAAGTAACACTTTGGTTGACAAAATAATCCTCCTTAAGGTTGGGCACAGTAGTATTAAAGGAAAACTCAGAAGGAATGTCTGTAAGCTATTAGGTACTGTAGCATGAAGCTGGTCTCACTGTTGGAGAAAAATGCAGCTGCATTTACAGAGTCCAATCCTCTGCTCAACCAGGAGACCCTATACCATTTCAAATGGCTGTCCCATGTCTACTTAAAAGCCTCCAGTGATGGAGTACTCACAACCAGCCCTTTCACTGGTTAATTGTTCTTGCTGTCAGCAAATTTCTCCTCTAGGTTGGATCTCTCCTTGATAACTTTCTATCTATTACTTCTTGTTCTGCCCTCAAGTGTTTTGGGGAATAGGTTGACCCCTCTTCTCTGTGACAGCTCCTCAAATATTGGAAGACTTCAAAAAAAATTAAAAAAAATCAGGATCACATTTTGCATTTATGATTCATTGGTTAAATAATCTGTAGGCAAC
>NW_015387016.1:180994-187305 GCF_001527695.2 Protobothrops mucrosquamatus | reverse complement strand
GGCACACTGGGTCGGTGGCAAAGGGAAAAATCTTTCCCTATTCAAGGTGATCACCCTTGCGAGGGTCCCTCTAAAATTCTCACCCCTGTTACGGGGCTCTAAGAGTTGAAGCCTGAACCCTGATCCATCAGCCAACGCAACAGATCACGAACAAGACAAGACAACTCAGATAGGAGAGGAACTGCTGACTTGATCTTTGCTTGAATTTTCATCTTATCTGGGCTGTTCAGGAATTTTAGTTTTGCAGTAGCAGCTGGAACAAGTATTTCCTGATTTAAAGTCTTAGTGTTGAACATCACTTCTGAAAGGAGAAAAATAACTAAAAATTCAGTGATGCTAGTAAGTGACATTATTGTTTACTGAACCCTATACTCTACAAACAATTTCCAGTTGTTCGTGTTTTGGTAACTTGCTGAATTGTTGAATCCTGGCTTCTAATGTGTATTGCAAGACTTTTCATCAGATGCAGATTGATTGTTTAAACTTTGGGTTTTCTGGCTTGTGGGTAGTCCAGGAACATTGGAGACTATCAATTGGCAATTTATCCATGAACCCAGTGTCAACATCTATTGCTACAGCTGTCTCGCTTGTACTAATTAGTGGGTTTACTTTCTCATTACAAAATGTCACATAAAAAATGGATCACAGCTAGAAACATTTTTTTATTTTACAGAGCATAAGTAAGGGATTGTAGAACAATTAAATATTACAAGAACCTTCTTTCTTCCTAGTGTACTTGGTAGCCACTTAGCTACATTTACATCAGTGCAATGACTTTGGCACCCAAGAAGTTGATTCAAGGTGTTTACTATAACTTTGCTAGAGAACAAATGCCCTCTTTTATTACTTATTGCAGAGATAGAGAACCACTTTGGTCTGGTGGTTAAAGTACCATGCTAGAAACCAGGAGACTGTGAGTTCTAGTCCCACTTTAGGCATGAAAGCCAGCTGGGTGATTTTAGGCCAGTCACTCAGTCTATTTCATCCCCTGACTCTAGGCTTGGGCAACAAGATGGTCAATAAATTCCTGTTACAACAAATGTATTAACACTTGGTTGATCTAAAAAAAAAATACCCTGCAATTCTAAAAACAACATAGGAAGAAAATATAATTGAAAAAAATCTGCAGCACGATCAGATCATATATATTTAACTTCTGTGGTTCAGTCTTGCCCATTAACCATCCATAAGTAAGGAGCAAGTTTTTCTTTCTATATAATTAGTGCATGTCTTTAGGAGCTCTCCTCCTCTCTATCAAAGTTCAAAGCCCCCATTTCTTAGTAGGAAGACCTATTTTTAGCTTTCAATATAGAAAAGATCTGTGTTGATCCAGCTTTCTTTATTATGGGCTTTATATGTGGGAAAGAGGACTTCAGTCAGGGATTCAGGGGTAGACAATATTTTTTTTTCAAATTGAAAAAATTTGAAAAATTGGCTCAGTAGAATTGCTGAGAAGGTCCAAACCAATTGTGAGCAGGGGGCAGAGCCTCCACCCTTCTGTGGTGGGAAAGAAATATTGTGGCTATTCCCATTGATAGTATGAATATTCAAATTTGAAGGTAAGCTAATTTCAGATGACAGGTTGGTCCTCCCTACCACAATCAATCAATCAATCAATCAATCAATGTCCTTTCTCATCCTAAAAGCTTAGCACCAGCAATTAATGTATCTTGGAACTGTTTGCAATAAAAATTAGTGATGAAGCACCTTTAGATTTTATCCTCATGTTTTGGATTCTTACAAGTCACTAAATTACATTTAGTGACTGAACCAATATATGTAATATACAGGGGATTGTGTTGATGTAGTTCTTTATGTTCACAGTAAAATGTAAATTATTTAAGGCTTTAGGCTCTTCGCATAAGTAACACATGATCTAAGATGATCCCCTCTCAAAGAATTGAGGAAAAATAATGTAGATGTAGTTGATCTCTTTTTGTTGATATCACCTATGGCTCACAGGCTAACAAGTTATTATCTTTTAATTAATCATTTATTCTAATACCACGGGTGCTAATTTATGATACCTTCATTCTTCTTTTTCTTTTTTTTTAAAAAAGATCTATATTTACTCCCAGTCTCTGTGGATAAATTCAAAGTACCACTGCGAATCTGGTGCTCAGCCTGGTTTTATGCATGAGAAAGCTCAAGTTTCATTAGATCCTGGTTTGTTTTCATGTTGCAAATTTCTATGTGTGCTATATTACAAATGCCCTTGTTTGGGGAGAAGTTCCTACAGAATGCATAAGCAGATCTGGGAAGATTGTGGAATGGTTTATGTAGGAAATACAGTATGTTCATGTGCACTGATAGGCGAAGAGAAATAAAGCTTCACAAGCATACTTTGGCACTTTTAACTAGACCTGTAGAGGTTTAATTCACAGCAAGGCAAGCACAGCATAAAGTTAATATGGAAATGTCCACTGAGAAATTTCACTCATGACTAAACACAGATGTTGTCTTAGTGTCTCATCATGTGCATCCTTCCTCAGAAATAAATCCATTTTTTCAATGAGATAAATTCACCAACACTTGTGCCTAAAGACTATAAATACATACGTTTATACTATGCAGTTTGCTGCTTTTAAAAACATTGATTCCAGCCATACCTAACTCTGCATAGGGCAAAACTATAAGTACAGTATCTTTTTGAAAGAATATGGGTATAGCTACATTCTGATACCTATATTTATTTGACAGTAAATCCCATTAACCTCAGCAGGCTACAGTACAGAGCTGACATTCAGTTATCTTAGAGATTAAATAATGATGACCCTGGTTGATATTTGGAGTGGAGAACACCTGGGATAGAGAACCACCTGTTGGCTAGATTGAAGTAAAGGGGAGAGGGGAAATCCTGGAAGAGGATAATGGCAAATTACATCAGTAATGTTAAAAAAATTGCAGGTAGGAGCAGCTAAAGCAGTGGTTCTCAACCTTTTTAATGCCGCGACCCCAACCGGTCGTAAGTCGAGGACTAAACCGGTTGTAAGTCGAGGACTAAACCAATCGTAAGTCGAGGACTAAACCGGTCATAAGTCGAGGACTACCCAACCGGTCATAAGTCGAGGACTTTCCCTGCCCAGGAGTGCCACGCATGCGTGGTTCCACCCCCTGCACCGGTCGAGGCGTAGCTGGCAAGTGGCAGAGACGGAGCAGGCCAACCACCAGCTGGCCCAGCCCAAGGGAGGTAAGGCACCTACCGGAAAAGGGGGGAAAAATGGCGGACAAAAAAAAGCGGACAAAAATTGCAGACAGCCTTGCTTGGCAACCACCGTGAAATGGTCGATCGACCCCAAATGGGGTCCCGACCCACAGGTTGAGAACCACTGAGCTAAAGTCAGAATACAATATCTTTTAAAGTCAGTAAATTCAGTATGGATTTATTTTTCAAGGTACATCTAAAGCATGGGTGTCAAATTTGATAACATCACGTGACGTATCATGGTGTATCATGACATTTTTTTCCCATTTGTGGAGCTGGGGTGGGTGTGGCCTGTGCATGACACATCCAGCCCACGGACCGCTAGTTTGACACCCATGATATAGAGCAAAATTGGGAAACAGGTGGCTTTTTATATCTTTCTACTCTATCCAAGCCAGTTTGGATTTATCCCATAAAGAATTTCATGTTGTGGAATCAGCGTAACTGTCTTTCCTGAAGTGAAGAGGCAACTGCTAATAGCAGATCCTAAAAGGCAAAAGTTATCCACCACTTCTAAATATTCACTGTTAATTCTAAGAGTGATTGTTGCACTTGTCATTAGTTTGGCCTTCTTTATATTTAACTTTAGTCTCCCTTTTTCACTGTGTTCCTTGACATTCATTATTAGAGCTTCCAGTTCCAACTATCAGAATAGTGTCATTAGCAGAGCAGAGGTTACTAATGTATTTTCTTCTTACTCTAAAGCTATTCTTTTACAATTCAGACTCCTTCAATATATATTTAGCATATAGATTGACTAAATATGGAGAGAGTATGCAACTTTATCACCCCCAAGACTTGACTTGGACACCCTGACCATAAGAATTAACTTCTTTGAACTTTGGGATTGGAGAATACTATGGACAGCCAAGAAAATAAACCAAGGGATCGTTGAACAAACCACCCCAGAGTTCCCACTTGAGGCACAAGTGACAAGGCTAAAATGATGTTCCTTTAGACACATTATGTGAAAATCCAGCTCTCTGGAAAAGCTCTAATGCTGGGAAAGATGGAAGGAAAGAAAAGAAGAGGATGACCAGCAAGCAAGATAGATGGCCTCAATAACATTGATCAATTGGCAATGAGTGTACTGTTGAGACGCCTGAAAGAACATGTCAGGGATAGATCCTCATGGGGAAAATATATGTGGTCACTAGGAATAAGTGTGACATAATCAAATAGAACCTTATGTCACTCCTTTCAAGATCTGTGGCCTGTCTGTTTCACCATATTCTGTTCAAACTGTGGCTTCCTATCTTGTGTATAGGTTTTAGATGAGGATACTGAGATGTTTTGTGTTTCCCATATTCCTAAGAACCTGAGATTGAATGTTTCTTTATAAACAATGCAACACATATTGACTTCTTTTCATTATTTTTTGCCTTTCTCAATTACACAATGCTCATCAGCAGTAATACCTCTTGTTCCTCAGCCTTTTCTAAAACCAGCTTGAGCATCTGGCATCTCCTTTTCCATATAGAGCTCTAATCCTAAGCATTATTTTATAGCATGTAAAATGATGGATACTGTACAATAGTTTGCACAAATAAATGATGGATACTGTACAATAGTTTGCACAAAGAAATTTCCTTTCTTTAATATTGATACTTAGACTGACTTTTTTCAATCTGTTGGCCATCCTATTTTTCTCCAGATTTGCTGGCATAATTTGCTTAGAACCTTCACAAATTCTTCTTGCCATTTTTCTGTAGATATTCCATTAATTATTTTAGCTTAGTATGATAGGAGGGCTGATCTAAATTCATATTTTAGTTCTATTTAATATTTGATTTATTGATTAGTCAAGTGATCATAGAAAGAATTCTAGTACCAAAAGTTCTTGTAAATAGGGAATATCTTCTAAGGCATCTTGGATGTTGACATTTCTATAGTATAAAATTACAACATGTCCCAAAAGTGCTTTTCCAAAAAACATCTGGGCTTTCTTGATTTTTTTTCCTTGAAAACATTTCATAAGAATGAAATGTTTTCAAGGGAAAAAAGTCAAGAAAGTCCAGTTGCATTTTGGAAAAGCACCCTTGGAACAACCATGATCTGGATGATTGAAAATCTCCATATAAAATTACAATATATTCTTTCCATCTTTGTTCAATCTTCTTTGATTCAATAACTATCTTTTATTAGCATTCTTTAGCATACCAGTTCAAGATTGGAATCTTCTTAGTTTGGAGATCTTTTGGAAGACTTACCTTGCTTTTCTTTTCCTTGTTTCCATTTTCAATGTTTTTATTGAAGTTATTCTAATATTGCTTCTTGTCTCTTCTAAACAGATATCTGAAATTCTTTGTTAAATTCCTTCTGGAGATCTTTGTTTTCTTGGTCTTGGCTTCTCTTCTCTTCTTGGTAGTTCCCACCCTTTATTCTGACATCTAGTGCACTTTCTTGGTCTTTGGCAGTCTGTTTTTACATGTATCCTTAAAAACCTCTTGGATTTTATTTCATAGTATCTTTGCTTCCCTATCATTGAGATTCAGAAGTGATTTCTGATCTTTTCCTTGAAAATGGTGGCTACATATTCGAGAATACATTATAGAAATTGTTTACCTTTGTTCTACTGCTTCAGTTTGATTTGAAACTTACATGTGAACAATTCATGATCTATTCTACAGACACCCAATAACCACATATTTGCTTTTTTAAAGAAAAAAATTAACTAAATGTACAAGCAAAAAAGTTTGTTTTTTGGACTCTTCCACTCCTTATACCAATACTATAGTTAATGAATTTCTGTGTATATAGATGCTGTTTTGTTTATTTGTATACTGTTAGCGATGAAGAAATAATTGAAATGGCAGAAACTGATAATCCATTCTTCTCCTTCATTTCTGTTTCCTAGGCCATATCATCCAACAACATTGTTTTACATACTATTGCCATTCCAATCTCCAACCACAAACAGTATGCCTTGCATGGATGTTCTGTTGATTTCATCATTTGATTGGACATGACCATAAAACTTATAATATGGATAATCGGTGTATTAAAGGTGGTCTGCATTGCAACCAAATGCTATCTCAAAGCAATACATTCCTTCTTTAGTTTTCATATCCTGAATAGTAAATGTTATGATTTTTGAACAGAAACT
>NW_015387016.1:177210-180727 GCF_001527695.2 Protobothrops mucrosquamatus | reverse complement strand
ATCATCATCATCATCATCATCATCATCATCATCATCATCATCATCATCATCATCCGCCACAAGTGTTTTCCTACATTGCTGCTGTTTGATATAGTTTCCTGTTTGGTTTAACTGGTTAGTTGGCATAAATTTCCCTAGTTCTTCTCTAGCCCTGAGAAATAACATGACTTGGGTCAGATAGGTAAGTGTTTGATATGAAATTGTTGCACACATTTTAACTTCTTTCTAAAGTTAAAAACAACATGGAAGAATGAAAATGAATGAAATGTCAGCTGAATAAAGAAGAAAAGTGTTTCATTTTCAACATTTACTTCTTGGCTCTCTTAGGCAAAACAAAAAACAAACCCTACATGGAAACTTTCTAACACATTCCAGGAATAAAAATAACTGTTTTGAAATGGTATGATATTATAGGCTGTGTATCTCTGTGTATCCTAGATCAGGGGTCCCCAACCTGGTCCATGGCCTGCTGGCCTACTGGGCCATGGCCTGCTGGCCAGTGGGCCACGGAACAGGCTGGCCAGGGCATGCATGTGTGTACGCACACTCACCCTCACTCACACTAGCACCGCTGCCATGGCAAAAATGGGGTGCCGCATGGTGAAAATGGGGCACCACATGGTGAAAATGGGGCAGTGCTATCGAGTGTCATGTGAGCACTAGCACCACCCCATTTGTGTCATGTGTGCTCGCAGCTCCATTTGTGTGTGTGCACATACGCATGCATAAAATGCTTCTCCCTCCCTTTTCCTCTGGTCTGCCAACCGAGAAAGGTTGGAGGCCTCTGTCCTAGATAACATCCAAATAGACTGATATCAGATGAGAATGTTTCCCTGATGATGACTGAAGAAATTAATGGCAGGAAGAGGGCATTTATTATATCTGAACAATTGTTCATTCCTGCTCTAAAATCTTAAGTCTATTTAAATGTCGGCTATAACTGATTAAGTATATCTCTTGACCAACAATGAACTATGTAACTTAAAGAAACTGGAACTGAATGGAACCCATGAAGGGTATTATTTAGCCAGAGAATATCTTGTTTATGGATCAAGAATTTTATCTCTTCCATCTGCTTTCTTTGATTTGAGCAATTGAAAAGATAATAAAGTGTCGTCTTCCTATGAATAAAAAAATGGTACCTTCAAATATGATTTGGAAGTTCCTTTAGAAAAGAAAGATACCTGATTAAAGTCAGTGAACAACTATTGTCAAACCTTTCGTAGCATACTATACAATAAATATCACATCTTGTATTTTGTATCCAAAATTTAAATTAGATTTTAAAAAAATAATGTTTAGACCATTGGCATATAAAGTTGTAAAGCAGGTATGATTTTTAGAAGAGCTTGAGCTAATCATGAGGACTCAAGTAGAACCATTTATAGATTTTATTCTAACATTAAGTTTCATTAAGTCAATATTTAAACTTGTTTATTTGAATTACTAGCTTCCCATACAGCCATCCAAGAGGCTATCTAGAGTTTCAAACCCAAACCTATACCTGACTTCACACTACAGACAGACACTTTTTCACGTAATCTTAAAATATGCTGGGACAGGAAACTATCTCTAAGATAACATCACATATACAGCTCTGCTTTACAAGTTCATGCATCACTGGTCTAAAATAATTGCTATTGCCTGCTCTGAACCCTGTGTAAAAAAAAGAGGGACCTTAATAATTAATATCTAGAGGAATATTTCTTTTGTTCTGCTATTAAAGCCTTTGAAATTGAAGACTTTCTTAGTGGTGGACCTTTCTTTATGGAAAATGTTTCCTATGAGGTATGATTGGTCTTCATCTTGTTGCTTCTCTGAAAGGCCCTGAAGATGTGGCTTTGTCCATAGGCCTGGAAACAGTGAATGGAGATAGAGCCAATCTGGTGATTTGATTGTGTTGTTGCTGCCATAAAGGATGGGGAATGTTGTTTTATGGGTTTTTAACGTTGTGGATTTTTAATGTTGTAACCTGCCCATAGACACTTGTGTGTGAGTTGAGCAGCCATATACATTTTGTTAATAAATAAAACAAATAAATAAGAGTTGCCCTATTTCTCTTTTTAATGTTTTAAGCTCCCATGAGCCTGAAAGTTGACCAGCCACCACTGTTCTGCAGATTATTTTTAATTCTCTGCACTTCTCAATGGGTTTTTGGTCCAAAGTAAGTCTGGGCAGATTGGCCACTATCTGTCCTGATAACCAAATGCATGTAAATTATTCCTCTGTGATGAAAAGTTGAGAGAAATCTTCTGTGCCTTATGGGGGCCACTTTGCATCACAACCAGGAGTTTTATACCTGCGTCCCTTATGTAAAGAACTCTTGTTATGAAGCCAACAAGAAGGCATGGCTGCTCCACTCTACTGTTCAAGATCAGGTTGCTGGTTTGCCTTTTGCCATTACTTAGAAATGGACCTTTACTCAAATCTTACACCCTACTCATCCCTTCAAAGATCTGCATCTTAGTCCAGAGATTTTTATTTTAACTGAATGGTGTTTTAAAAGAGAGCAAGAAAGGAAGATTAAAGCAATGAAAGTCAATTTGAGATAGGACGTGCTTGTCATTCTCACTGGAATTGCAGAGCATTTTTGCAAATAAACAAGGCACTGAATTGTGCAAAGCGGGGTTATTAATAAGAAATAATGGGCAGCAGGCATTTGGAAGAGAAAAGAGACTGACTTGTGTCAGTTCTCTTGATCAGTACATGTTTTAGAGCTTTCTTTCTCTCTTTTTTCTTTGAAGTTGCTTGTTTCATCAGATAATATTTTTAAAAAATATACATAAGCAGGAAACATATTACAGCTTTCTGTATCTGAAGAGAGTGCATGAATTAGCTGTGTCAATGTAACTGTGTCAAAGTTATACAGTGGATGATGATGATGATGATGATGATGATGATGATGATGATGATGATGATGATGATGATGATGACGATGATGATGATGATATAGATAATATCCCCAGTTGGATGCTAAGGAATTTTGTCCAGGTTGTATGTACTCACCTTAACGATGTCTCAAAAATTAAAGTGTAGATGGGACATCCTTATATTATAAATGTTTCACCCTTGCATGTAAATTAGGGAATGGCTGCTAATTTAGATGTTTTCCTATCCCAATTTGTGGTAGCAATTCCAGGCAACTAGAAAACATAGATATTGTTACAATTACATGGATAGGGTGTCAGATGTGTGTAAAAGTGAGAGACCAGAACAATTAATGTAATGACTTGCTCTCCTTCCAAGGAACATGTACTCAGAACTTTTGTGTGTGTTTACCTTCACATCAGTGTTGCCTCCTGGTACCTGCCTAGACAAGTCCCTGCAGGTTTCTTGGTCAGGTTTTAGAAGTGGTTTACCATTTCCTCCTTCCTAGAGCTGAGACAGGATGACTGACCCAAAATCACCCAGCTGACTTTGTACTTTAAAACTCACAGTCTCCTGGTTTCCACTAAATTGGCTCACTACTACCACTGCTACTACTACTACTGCTACTACTACTATACTATGATCTTGA
>NW_015387016.1:166514-177076 GCF_001527695.2 Protobothrops mucrosquamatus | reverse complement strand
GTCCCTGCAGGTTTCTTGGTCAGGTTTTAGAAGTGGTTTACCATTTCCTCCTTCCTAGAGCTGAGACAGGATGACTGACCCAAAATCACCCAGCTGACTTTGTACTTTAAAACTCACAGTCTCCTGGTTTCCACTAAATTGGCTCACTACTACCACTGCTACTACTACTACTGCTACTACTACTATACTATGATCTTGAATTATTATTTGATTACTTTCACTGGCCTGTATATGGTATAATCTTGCAGACTCACCAGAAATAGTTCTCAAAGAAGCTTTTATAAAACAAGCAAGAGAAAAACCTACACTCGACTCACATATTTTTTCCTTGATCGAGAGAAAAGACACAATGCTCAAAATTCTGAAATAGATTCTCCATGAGACCAGTCCAGCTCAATACCACTAAAAAAGAAAAGCAAGAAAAAATCAGCACAGTTGCACAAAGATCTCTCTCAGCAAGTGGGAAAAAAAGGATAAGTTTAAAAAAAAATGGAAAGGGACACATAACTAAGGCAGAATACCAACAAAGCCTGAACCTGCAAAGAGGAAGTTAGGAAAATAAGGCTCATAACTAAGTAAGACTTGCAACAAATGTCACAAACAATTTTAAAAAAGGTTTCTTTCAACACTCAAAAAACAAGAAAAAAAGTCAAAGAAATAATTGGTCCATTAATGAGAGAAGATGGCAAGGAAGTAATGGGCAGTATAAAGAAAGCAGAACTGTTTAATTCGTTTTTTGCATCTGTCTTCATGCAAAAATATAATACAGTCCAACCTACCAAAAACATAACCGTAAAAGACAAACTAGGAATACAAAGTAAAATAAGCAAGGAAATGACACGAGAACACCTGTCCACAGTAGACCAGTTCAAATCACAAGGACCCAATGGATTACATCCCTGGCAGACATATCTCAGAAGCATTAAACCAGGGAACTACTTGAGGACTGCTAAAGAGCTGATGTGGTTCCCATCTTTAAATAAGGGTGGGGGGAACAGATCCAGGAAATTGCAGACCAATCAGCCTGACATCAATCCCTGGGAAGATCCTGGAAAAGATAATCAAGCAACAAATCTGCAAGCATCTAAAAGAAAACAAAGTCATAACAGAAGCCAACATGAGTTTATCAAAAACAGTTCATGCCAAACAAATCTTATTTCATTCTTTGACAAAGTGTCTAAAGTAGAGGATCAGCAAAATACTGATAGCACTTAGCAATAACACTTACTGTAGACTTATATACTGCTTCACAGTGCTTTACACCCCCCTCTAACTGGTTTACAGAGTCAGCATACTGCCTCACAACAATCTGGGTCCTCATTTTACAGACCTCGGAAGGATGGAAGGCTGAGTCAACCTTGACCCAGTCAGGATCGAACTGCCAAATTGCAGGCAACCGGCAGGCAGCAGAATTGGCCTGCAGTACTGCATTCTAACTGCTGGGCCACCACAGCTCATATACATATATTTAGATTTCAGTTAGGCATTTAACAAAGTAGACCAAAACATACTTCTTGGTAAGCTAGAAAAATGTGGAATAGACCAGGGCTTTTCAACCAGTGGTATGGGTACCACCTGTGGTACATTGGCACCTGGCAGGTGGTACGCGACCATCCTAGAAAAGGGGTAGCGGGGGAGGGGAATGAGCTGAATCGGTGGCAGCACTGCACAAGCCTGAGCGAGAAATGGCTGGAGCTGCAGGGCTGTCAGAGCTCAGCGGAAGCACCAGGATCAGCACCAGGCTTCAGCTGGAGCTTGGCGCTGATCCTGGTGCTTCTGCTGAGCCCAGAAGAAGCGCTGATCAGCTGGAATGTTGCAGCATCTCCAGAGTCTTGTGATTTACATTCAAATGCTTGGCAACTGATTCATATTTATGATGGTCACTGTGTCCCAGGGTCATGTGAAGTGACCAAAACGTGCTGCAACCACCCAGCAGATGGGGGAATAAAAAGCAAATACCCCCCACCCCATCTCCGCTGCCAATCCCCAACAGAAATGGTCACAACAATGAAAACCTCGAACAGAAGGAAGAGTGCTGCTGGGTGGGCAGGCAGGTGTCTTGCTTGGCTGTGGCTCGAGGGGGCACTTTTTCAGTGCCATTGTCACTTCGAACAGTCACTAAGCAAAATGTTGTATGTCGAGGACTACCTTTATCACTTTTTCCTTTTTTTTCTCTTTTTTTTGGTCATCAAGTTTTTGACACCTTGCTAGGCGACTGGTGGTACTCAGATATTGCCATATCCTAAAAGTGGTACAATGGGTGAAAAAGGTTGAAAAGTCCTGGAATAGACAGCACCACCACTAGATGGGTTGATAACTGGGTGATAAACTATACTCAACCATACTCAAACCATACTCAATGGAACTATATCTACATGGAGGAAAGTAAGCAGTGGGGTACCCCAAGGTTCCTTTTTAGACCCAGTACTCTTCAATATCTTCATAAATGATCTAACTAGGGGAGTAGAAGGAGAACTCATCAAATTTGCAGATGATATTAAGCTGGCAGGAATAGCCAACCCCCCAGAAGAGTGGCTCAAGATCAAAAAGGATCTCAATACAGTTAAACACTGGGCCCTATCTAACAAAATGAAATTCAATGTACAGAAAAGTAAGGTTTTACACTTAGGCAAGAAAAATCAAATGTATAGGTACAGATTCAGGTGAAACTTGGCTTAATGCCAGTAAATATGAGAGGGATCATGGAGTTCAAGTGAACAATCATTTAAATATAAGCCAACAGTATGTGGCAACAGCCAAGAAAACCAATGCAATCCTAGGCTGCATTAATAGGGGGAATAGAATCAAAATCATGTGAAGTGTTAGTACTGCTTTGGTAAGGCTGCACTTGGTATACTGCATCCCAAAAAGATGTTGAGATTCTGAAAAGAGTGCAAGGAAGAGCAACAAAGATGATTAGGGAGCTGGAGGCTAAAACATATGAAGAACGGTTCCAGGAAAAACAGTTGCATGAAGAATTGGGTATATCTAGTCTAGTGAAAAGAAGGACTGTGGGTAACATGATAGCAGTGTTGTAGGTGCTTCATCATTGGAGACTTTTAAAAGGAGACTGGACAGCCATTTGTCTGAAGTGGTATGGGGTCTCCTGTTTGAGCAGGGGATTGGACTAGAGGACATCCAAGGTCCTTTCCAACTCAGTTATTCTGTTACCTGAAGTTGTGAATGCTCCATTGTCTTCAAGAAGACATTGGACAACCATTTGTCCAGGATGGTACAGTATAAGGTCTCCTGCTTTGGGCAGGGTGTTTGACTAAAACAGGGGTAGGCAACCTTGGCTCTTTTATGACTCGTGGACTTCAACTCCCAGAATTCCTGAGCCAGCATGGCTCAGCTTGGAAACTTTCCCTTTTCCCTCAGCATGGCTGGCTGAGGAATTCTGGGAGTTGAAGTCCACGAATCATAAAAGAGCCAAGGTTGCCTACCCCTGGACTAGAAGACCTTTAAGATTCCTTCCAGCCTTATGATTCTACTATATTCTAAGACAGACGTGTCAACGTATCGGGACGGTTTTGCCATTGACAGCAATGGGGTGGGCGCAGCTTCCGGGTGATGCGTCCGGCCCACAGGCTGGCAGTTTGACACCGCTGTTCTAAGACTAAAGCTTCTTTCTTTCATTTCAAATGCTGAGGCAGGGTTTGCAGAATCCCTACCCCGCACTCACAGTGCTCAATGACATATTTTCCTGTAGACTGTCAGGCTTTCAGCACAAACATCTGTAGCAGAAAGCCTGCAGAACAGCACTTTTAGGATTTTTTTTCTGTCTTGCCTTAGGTGAAACTGCTTGCTTTTTCAAGGCAGAGCCAATAATGTCCTTATTTAACATGTGATTAATATGCTCTGAAATAACTGTGATGTTCAAAATGACTATTGTGCTTTGTAGCCAATTGTTAACTCTTTTCGAGGAACATCAGAAGCTGCAAAGATATTTCCTTCTTCAAACAAAACAAAAAAACCCCACATTGGTTTCTGATACTATGGTTCCTTCTTATCCCAGCTAATGGCTGCATTATCAGGAAGGCAGCAGAAAACCAGATTTCTTTTCACAGTATGATTGAAGCCATGAGAAAACAGCTCATCAAGGCTATCCACAAAACTATGATTGATTGCATACCATCAGGCTTCACTGCCCTCTTTCTTTATTACGGCTGTGGAATAAATGATAGCATTTTATAGCAGCCATTCTAAGGTTACATAAGAATATGTTTAAAATTAACATTAAAAGGATGAGCTGCTTTTACTCTTTTTCGACTCCAGTCCTTTTGTGAAAAGCATTTTTCATTTCAAGAGAGTATACATGAGGGTCACAGCAATAACTCACAAGCTAAGACATGATAGGCATAACACTTTCAGAAGACATATATAGGCATAACACTTTCAGAAGACACACACATATATATGTGTGTGTGTGTGTGTGTGCAGAGATCATGACTGCCATTCTTTAAAATACCCATTAGTGAATTTAGGAAAAGGTTATATATAATCTTAAACAAAGAAGGAAGGAAGGAAGGAAGGAAGGAAGGAAGGAAGGAAGGAAGGAAGGAAGGAAGGAAGGAAGGAAGGAAGGAAGGAAGGAAGGGGTTTTGCCTTTCCTTGGTTTACTAGAGAAAAACATCAAACTTGGTGAATAATTGAGATATTTGGTAATAGGGAGAATGTGAAATTGTGCCATATTGAATTCTAGATATATAATAGATGATAAATAATAGATGACAGATGGAGCTAGCTAGCTAGCTAGCTAGCTAGCTAGAGATAGATAGATAGATAGATAGATAGATAGATAGATAGATAGATAGATAGATAGATAGATAGATAGATAGATAGAGTTTGCAAACCCTGACTGGGATTAAATCAACACTAAAAATACAGTATGTGTTGTCAGTCCTACTACTTTTTGTTCCACTCCAACGTCTACCTACTCAAATTCCCATTATTTATGGGTCCAGAAGGAATTTGCATTTTTGCAACAGTCTTTGTAATCAGTGCTTGAATGCAAATAGAATGATTTAACAATCAGGAAAGCTGTTGGGGTGGAGTTCCAGAACCAATGGTGCCTTTTACTCATATTCAAGCCCACTGCAAACCCTCTAGCTCAGGGGTATCAAACTGACAGGCCGTGGGCCGGATGTATCATGCTCAGGCCACACCCACCCTGGCTCCACAAAGGCAAAGAATATCATGGTACATCACGATACGTCACGTGACACAATTGATACCCATGATCTAACTAAAAAAAAACTGACCAGGTATTTAGAAAATACAACTAGTATGAATGGTTCCATCTCTCATACGTATATTACTTGTACTCTGGGAATTGACTCAAAGTAGTGTTCCAAAGTACAGGTAGTCCTCAACTTATGACCAGTCACTTCGTAACTGTTCAGTTATGATGGATATCCCCTGGGCTACTTGTGACCTGGATCCAAACTTTTGACAGCTGCCCCTGGCCTCCTGCCTGTTCATGTGATTGTATTTTGGGTGCTAGGCAACTCGTCCCCATTTATGGCCATTTGCAGCATCCTGTAGTCACATGACCACAATTTATGACAGGGTGTTTTTTTTTTTGCCAGAAACCAGCATTTACTTTTGGTTTCCAGCAAAAAAAGAAAGAAAAAGAAAAGAAAAGAAAAGCTATTGCAGACAATGGATTTGCTTAATGACCACAGTGATTCACTTAACAACCACTGCAAAAAAAGGTAATAAAAATAGGCACGATCACATGGTGACCTGCTTAATGACCAGCATGACTTACAGACATAATTCCAGGCTCAGTTATGGTTATAGGTCAAGTGCATGTCTATGGTATATTCAGTTGGGTAACTCGTAAATATACCTCATGGGCTGCATTTTCCAGGAGGAGGAGGAGGAGGAGGAGGAATTTTTTTCCAGAGCTGGTCAGTGATGACCCAAAGCAAATGACTCTTTTGTAGCCTACAACTCGAGAATTATCCAAATGAATTATCTTCATAATCATTTCAAACAGGAAGCAAATGAGAAGAGATTACATTTAGTTCACAGCAATTCCCTAATATAAGGAGTGAAATTCATCAAAGCAATTGTTAGCTATTGTTAAGAAAATTGCTAACATGATTGCTCAGTTCCATCCTCCGAGTTGTATTTTGCCTCACTGACTTTTTGATTCTGCAGTTCATGCAAACAGGCAAGGCCTGCAATTGCAGTTAGCTTCATTGAATAGGCTTGATGCCTATTTCCAAGCAGAAAATAAGGTTTATGTCTTGAGGACACACAGATATATAAAATTAGAGAACAAGCAGCCTAGGCCTCTCAGCTTATTCCCATCTATTTCTGTTTTAATAATGGTATCCACTTCTTGAGCATACTATCCTTTTTTATTTTTAAATGAGTGAATCTATTATTTTAGTGTTTTCAATACAGTAGTTTTCTTTCCATTTATAATCCTTTCTTCTTTATAGAACGAGAATCATAGCTTCTCCCTTTTTTCTTTTGTTAATACTGAGTTAATAGCTTTCATATTGTTTGAGATTTTGTGCACTTGAATGAAATCTTATGGTAGCTTCTTGTTCTGCAGGCTCCACAGCTGATGCTCTTCTTTCAGCTAATCTCTCAACTGATCTGAAATGCCATTTGTATTGTCCTTTACACTTAAACAAATAATCTCTCAGTAAAAAGACAAGCAAAAATTCCTGTGTATATATATAGCTTCCGTAGAATAGCAGAGCTTCTGTGTAGTCTGCGGTTATTTTCCTAAGTTTGTTCCATAGCAATAGCACTTAGACTTATATACCGCTTCACAGTGCTTTACAGCCCTCTCTAAGCGGTTTACAGAGTCAGCCTATTGCCCCCAATAATCTGTGTCCTCATTTTACCAACCTCAGAAGGATGGAAGGCGGAGTCAACCTTGAGCCGGTGAACTGCTGGCAATCGGCAATCAGCAGAATTAGCCTGCAATACTGCTCTCTAACCACCTGCATCTGGGGTCATTCCAGGGTTCTTTTTCTGGGGAAATTTTGCAGAGGGAGAGAAAATAGATATTTTTGAAAGTATTTATATTATTAGTGCTCAGCAGGGATATCTGCAGGTAAAAGGAATGTGTGGCTTTAATTGCAAGATCATGACATCATTTTGACATTTGGACAGCCCCCCCCCCCCCATTAATAAGCTGGCTGTTAAGCAAAAGTATAAAATCCAACATTTTTATATGGTAGTTTTCCCAGTAGGGTAATTTTTCTAAAGTTTGTATTAATCTTTAATTTGTCGGACAATTCTGTGAATTTTTGAGTTGATAGTTGCCTTAATTTTAAAAGACATACATTAAGATCTCTCTGTTTCCTTCCTTTATTTCTTATATACAAGAAAAGATAATCAGAAAACAAAACTTTTTGGTTTGGATGCCCAAAATACTGGAACAAATTGTATATAGTGTATATAAAAGAAGAAAATCTTTCATAAAAATATAGCTTTACTCTACCAAGTTCTGTTATGCCTTTTACATCACAATATCTGAAAGCAGCAATGAAAGTTTGTAATGCCCCACCAAAAATACACGTTTTCTCTTAAATGCATTCTATATTTCTCTTATAGTTATATCTCTCAAGATGGCCATTTGTACTTCTAAAACTTTATTTTATGACAACCAAAGCAACATGCAATTTGAGAAGAAAATCCTCAAAAACAGCCATCTCATACTAACCTAAGCAGTTTTTTTTCTCTCTCTCTCTCTTTGTGCTCAAGTGGAACACCCATTTTGCCTCTGTATAGAAATATATAGAAAAGAAAGCATGCTATGGCCCAATCCCTTCAGTTTCTGCATCTGTTTCCAGCTATTATCAGCCAAAAAGAAATGGTAATAAAGGAATCTGCTTCTCTTTAACTGCACAGATGGAACTCTTTTTGTAGTATGTGGAAGTGTAGTTTGAAAGAAAGTGAGGACTCAACCAGTGAGAGGTTTTCAAAGGAGAGAAGCATTATAGAAATCTTTACAAAAAATGTTCTGATCACAATTTCTCACTCACTTTTCCATAATGTTTATCCATATACAATTTCCTTTGGAAGAAGATCAGTGAAAATTCATTCCCATTTGGTGTCACTTGAGCACTCCAGCAGTCAACCACCAAGTTAGTATTACACTAGAATTTTAGACAGCTAGTGGTCTAAGGTTACTAAATAGAATGGCTCAGTAACAATCTTAACATTATGTACAATATCAATAATATGGAAATATTTTGCTACTGTCTACTTCTGAAATATTTTTGGGTTCCCCATTTTAGCCTAGAGCTGTGATATTGTGAGGCTAGTAATGTCCCATCAAGGTCACTTCTAAATCTGGGCAAGATCAGTTTGTCTCCTGGATCCCACCCCCAGACCCCTCTCCCGATGTGATTTCAGAGGAGGAGGGTGAGGTTGAGTCTGCAGAGGAAAGTGTGGAGCCAAGTATTGATCAGGATAAGGGCACAGAGAATGCTAGTCTGATGGATCAGCCTCAGCTAGTTTGATCAGTGATAGGCTGAGGGAGGCCAACCATAGCTGCAGCAAGTTGCCCAGGAGGCTCCAGGCAAGGACCGGAAGCAGGCTGCCACCCATTATCAATAGGAGAAGGTGGAGTCCACACCTCCTCCTGATCCAAAGACATGTAGAGCAGAGGAGAGATAGGCACAATGCCAGTCAGCTAGACTACTCATGAAGGGGCAACATCACCTCTCATGAAGGGCTGCACTGGCATTATCTACTCATCCCCACCCTGCAGGAGCAATGTGCCCAGTTCTGTGCCTTGTCTGCTCATGCCTTGCATCCTGGCCTTTTTGACTCCAGGACTACTTTCCTGGACTTTGTGTTTGTCCATTGGACTAGGTTACCCAGTGGCTCTTGCTGTAGGGAGCTTGGAATCTGGACCTGCACAATGCAGGGGATTTGAATAAACACCTGTAGAACTCTTGCCATATGTGCATGGGGGAGGGGAGTGGGACAGCACAGCTTGATGCAGTGTTTAAGGTACTGGCCCTTATCCACTCTCTTAGGCTTAAAAGCGAGCTTGCTGACTTTGGGTTGTTGTAGGGAAAACAGGAGGTTCTAGCCTTGAGTGGTACAAAATAAAGGTGGGATGTAAGCATTATTTGCATTATTTTCAGCAGTGTGTGCAAGTTCTCACTGCTTTCATCAGAATGACAAAAGCATGGTGATGTACCATGATATTCTTTGCAGCATCCTGCAGACCCCATCCCTTTGGGGGCATACATGCAATATAATGAAATGGAAGGGGGGGAAAGCAGGATTTGTGTCATCGCAGAATTGCTTATATCAACTCTTCTTGCCCCTCCCAACTACAGGTATTGCCACCTACTGTGAGTTTATAAATATAAATAAAGAAGATACAGATATAGTTAGATAGTCCTAATTTTCTGAACCCTCATTCAACATCTATTTGAAGTTACAACAGCACTGAAAAAAGGAAATTTATGGCTGGTCTTTGAAGATGCAGCCATCACATTCTCCTGTGATCATGATTTAAGTGTTTGGCAACCAGCATGCATTTACAATGTTCCCAGCATCCCATGGTCACATTATCTCCATTTGTGACCTTCACAGCCAGCTTCTGACAAGCAAAATCAATGGAGAAACCAGTAGGAAATTGCAAGTCACAGTCTCATGATGTTACGCTTAACCTCAGATGATTTCCCATAACAACTACAGCCAGAACTGATGAACTGACATCCTAAATTGAGTGAGGTCGTCTGATGTAACTTAGTGATGGAGTTGCCGATTCCAAATGAGGTCACTAAGTGAAGACTACTTGTATGTCAATAGGATTTTTTTTAGTTTTATTGAGGTACAATCTCAGTGGAGAATAACAACATGGTGTTTGATTTTAATATAATTATCTGAGAGAAAGACAGTGGCTATGAACAAACCTCTTAAGGAAAATTCAGGTAATGAAAACTTTCATAAAATAGGAGGAAGATTAGGCTTAAGCAATGTTTAAAATGGCCATGAAAAAACAAATTTCTTTTATTTAAAACAGGTGCTGTATTTGGAGGACAGATATAAAACAAAGCAGGACCAGATAGATGGGGTGAAAGAGAGACTGGCCAACCATAAAAGTCCTAAGGTCAATTATCAAACAACTTCTGTACATACTGAGAAGAAAAAGAATGAGAAGATATGACAAGAGCTTGTGACGAAAAGAACTTACTTAAGTAGCTCTATCAGGAGGGCAGTGGGTGCAATATGGTTTAGAAAAATCTAATGCAGTGAAATCCTACCTTAGGGAAGTAGGTCTTGGATTGAAGAAGCCTGAATAAAAAACTTCTGACGAGGATCATGAGAAGATGTATTCCTTGTTGGAATTGTGTTTGTTTAGAAAGATGTAAGAATCTATCCTTATGAGATGAACTGTTACATAACATCTTGAGGCGATCATTGTAACTCTTGGTTACTTTCAAAGACATTTTAACAAACTCATTGGGGTATAGTATTCCTAACAGTGAGTCTGAACTCGATTCAGATTATCTGTCACTAGTTCCAGACTTGCTAGCTAGAAAAGTGTTTTCTTCACTCTTTCTTTTTTT
>NW_015387016.1:156318-164393 GCF_001527695.2 Protobothrops mucrosquamatus | reverse complement strand
TTCTCGCCTACATCGTCCATATAGGATGACTCGGGAACTCAACTCCTACCCCGGGCAGCTCACCTATCCCCTTATGCCCAGGGGAAAGGTATCAAGCCGTTTGACAGCTGATGCTGGCTGTCAAACCGGCTTTTACGCAAAACAGGCGGGAGGCAGCAAACAGCTGCGACCAGCGAAATCGCCTGCCACCGGAAGTCCGGCCTAGCTTATACATATCTTAATTACTTTTACATTCAATCTTTATAAACAATCAATGTCCTGTTGTTGATTTTTTCCCCAATTTTTAGTTTCCCATCAATATTCCAATTTAACATTTGATGTTTATAATTTTCAGGCTTTAGGTAACCAAAGTTTAATTCATAACAGAATCTAATATTCAAAATACATATTTTATCTATTTGAATATAGTCTTGTTCTATTTCCTAAAAGTTATCTATTTCCCACCATATTAAATCATCTACTTAATAATACTGTATCCCCTTTAATAAATCAAAACTATTATATATATTGTCTGGGTTAATCAATAAATCAAACATATTCATAATAATTATTATTTTTCTTTTGGGTCTAATTTTAAAATATTAAACAAATAAAATCCTTATTTTCAACTACTTTCCAAATATTTTATATCCAATGACCAAAATTCCCCTTATCTCAACTTTTCCCCTTAACCCTCTAATTAGTAATATGAAATCCCCTCTAATAAATCAAAACCTCATTTTTTTCAGCCTTATTCTGGCTTTCTTCCTTTGCCAACCAGCCTTCCATGTCAATGCTTTTAGATCATTGAATAGATCTTCCTCTATTATTATATATGTTATTTGAAATAAGAGAGACCATTTAGTTGGCATTTTTTTGGAAGGGCTAGCCCATTTATATTCATTAAATTGTCCCCTATTATTCCAATTCCCCATTATTGTCCTGATATGTTTATCTTCCATTCAATCTGTTCTTTTTTCTCAAATTTCTTTTGATTCATATAGAAAGTCTTTTCCATTTTCAGTGTTATCACTCCCTTTTCTGGATTTTCCATTAACTGTATCTGTTGGTCAATTGAGTCCTCTGTCTTAATATTTGATTGTTCCACTTCTTCTGTTATCTTCTGCATTGTTAGTTCTTTGGTTGTAGGCAAAGTTTGGGTTTGTGTATCTAAGCTGGCATCCTATTCTTTTATGTTAGGTTTTATTTTATTACAAGCTGAAAGAATGGTTTCATGTATTGCTTTCAACATGGAAAGGGTCTTTTCCTGGTCTTCATCCATATTCTCTTAATAATGTGTTAAGTTGAAGACTTTAAAATCAAACGTTAAAAATAATTTTATAACTAGGTATGGGACTTCTATTTCACATGTTTATAGATGATCTTTATAGTAGAAGTTGTTTGTCAAGTAAGATTTTATAGTCCAAGGTATTTCATCATCTCATATAATAACCAATGTTCCTCAAATAAAGAGATAGGAAGGCAATTCCCCACATATAACTCTGAAAATCAGTAAAGGTTTGCATTCATAGTTCAAGCAGGCCAGTTATGCCACCCAGACATTCTCTTTACAGCTGAGTTTCTCACAGGTGGTCTCAAGATCAAAAGAGTCTTATCTAAAGTCTGAGCTTCAAGCCAAGTCTCTTTTAGGCAATAACAAGTTGTAATACCATACTTTGCCACAAGATGTCGCTGATGCCATTTAAAACTTTTAAAGTCTCCTGTTTTTATAATAGTTTTCCAAAGTTTATTTCTTTTCTTTTTAAATAAAAATCAGCATATCCACTAGAAATAGGAATAAGAAAACTTCTAGGAAAAAATTTAGTCCCTAAATTTCAAAAGTATATGCATCCAATTAGATTAAAGTTGTTTTTAATAATTGCTTTGTTTTCCTGGGTAGTCAGCTGCTGCTGTTCTTAGAGGGTGGGGCAGGAATTCCCTTTTCTCTCTCCTCACAGGGGGAAGAATACTTAGGGAAGCTTTTGCAGGAAAGATATTTAGAGTCTTAAAGAGAAAATCTTTAGATTTCACCCAGATTCATCCATGTTGCTTTAAAGATGCTTGGTAGTAATTTTGACTTCAGCTGTCAGCAGTTTAATGATGAGCCATATTGCTATGGCCGGTCTTTCCCCTGCCAGTTTGGAGAGCTGCCCCAGATCAAGTGGAAGGGCTGCTGCCCTCCCGTGATCAAGCAGGGATCCCCTCCTCACTTGTTGCCTCTACAGGGTGACTTTTGACCCTTTCCAGGGTCCCCCAGTGGGATGAAATCGGATGCTGAAGACGGAGTTCACCCCCATGCATCCGAAGGCACCGATGGCAAACCGGAAGTCCTTCTTCACTCTTTTTAAACAATAATATTCATGTTGAAATTTGAGATATTTTGCCACTAAGAAATTTTTGCTTAAAATTAACCGTTTCATAAATAATCCAGAGTAGAAGTTTGTTGTATTTCACTCTGTGATGGAATGTAGACCTAATCTTGGGAATGGGGGAGGAATAAGTCAATATGAAAGGAGAACTCAGTTCCAATCAGTCATATTAAGTTGACCATACCAGGAAAATAATTCCACAGGAAAGCTAAAACTCTCTCTTTCATCAAAAGTAGCTTTGATAGGATCTTGCAGGCCTAATTATACTGCACCGCCTCTGATTTCTTATATTCCAATAAATTAGGGAGGCAACTCTCTGAGCAACTTCCAAATGCTATCTTATTGCTCTAGAGAAGGGGTAGGCAACCTTGACTCTTTTATGATTCGTGGACTTCAACTCCCAGAATTCCTGAGCCAGCATGCCTACCCCTGCTCTAGACAAAGTTTTTATATATTTTCATCAAGGTCATCTTCCATCTATTTATTGTTCTGTGTTTGGCATCTATTCCTTTCCACATTTCTCCCAGGTTCTACTGTATGGGGAAGAAAAAATTTAGCTCAAATATATTCTGGATTCTAGATTCAGGAGGCAATGTTTAAAGTATCTTATTTACTGAAAGATCTACACTGAATTGAAGAACTGTGGGACATCAAAGGATGCCCATGCCCTTGTCTATCAGTTCCATCAGAAATGCACAAGCCTCATTCCCATGAAGCACCATCACTATTGATATATAATGACCCCCCCAAGTCAAAATGTTGCTTCCTGCCATTTTGGACCTTCCAATGGTGGTTGGAATGCAGCAAGAGGAGAAAGGGCACTTTCCACATCTGACTTCCTTTTCTCTGCCAGACTTGTCTATTGACTTTGGAACATGATTTAAAGAAAGTAGGGCCGGCCTTGGGGATGAGAAAAGAATGAGCAACCCATTAAGGGCGACTTTCAGTAAAGATTCTACAATCAGATGAAGAGAGAAGCCTGAGACTAAAACTCAAAATAACCCTATCATAATTTTGTTTGGTATGAGATGGAGCAGAGAGAAATTTTGACAAGCTTTCAGGGTTCTCTTATACTATCCTACAATAAGAGAAAAAGTCTTTTAGGCTAAAACTATTGTGCTTGTTTCTTGACTTTACCTGTTTCAAAGGACTGACTCCTCCTTCCCTCAAATATAAATTTATAAAAATAAATACTATGTCAACGCTGCTGGCACTTTTAGAGTTAACTCAGATGAGAATGGAGAGAGAGAGAGAGAGCAATTCGTGCAGGTTTCAGAAGGAAGTGAACCTTTGCCCACCAGGCTGGTTGGAGAACATGACTCATGACAGCAAAAGAGGGAGGGAAAATGCTAGCAAAAATAACTGCTCTAGGGTGGAGACTTCAGATCTTGGCATCCATCCATGATGTGCCGACAGTCTGTTATACTGTTAATAAAGGCTTTTAGGATAAACAATGCCTGGAAGTTCTTTGAAGTGTTTCATTAGTCGGAACCTTGACATACTAAATGAAAGCCTTGATAATACTTTTTTTCTTCTCCAACTCTATCAGCTTTTTCACCATTTTCATCAATCAAAATGGGTATCTATCAAAACCCAGATAGCTTTTTGGTACCATTTCCCCCCTATATTATTTAAGTGCTTTTTTCTACTTTATTGTCTTTGTATTTTAGGCTAAAATATTTAGAATTAGCATGCAAAATCAGTCACTAGGAAAGCGGTATATCAACAAAGCCATTGTTTTCTCTGTAAAATGAATTATTACATTCTTTATGCTGTTTTGTTTATTTTTTGGGGGGGAGAAAACAGACCTTTTCTGTATTTATTTTTATACTTATATGATTTTATTTCTTTCCATTGTTTAGAAATATGAATGTTTTTCAGCTAACAATTTTTCACACTTTTGCGGCTTTAAATATGAACTAATTTTCTCCATATTAAGGAGTCAGTGATAGTTATTTCCCACTTAGCAAAGCCAACAATGCATAAATCTACAGTGTTGATGCCAGACCTTAATTAAAAGTTCCTATGGACCAGCTTCTAGCAATAGATGCATAATGTAAAGGTTCACACTCATGTGGGGAGAGAAGATCTTCAGCAACAAGGGTCTGTCTAAATTACAAAACAGGTTAATCATTTCAGAGATTTCTAAATAAGTGGAAAACTCATCATCAACCCTGCAACTAAATTCCCTATATTATACATAGTTTAGATGACAAATTCATTTTTGCACTACCGACAGTAAATGTCGTAAAAATATTTCACAAATCTAATTATAATTGTGCTATCACAATAACATTCTAGCAAATCGCACGTGCCATTGCTACCAGATGCTGCAGATCATTAGAGCTGAAATGAATAGTGGCTTTTCAATTTGGAAATAGTTTTGTTTTTTTTCCAAACTCCAAATTTATATGAATACTTTTCTCCTTTGACACTATTTTAGAATTCATGTAGATTTGCCAGAAGATAGTGTCTTGAGCTTTATATAGTTAAATTCAGCAATGTTTCCTGATGCTTAAAAATTATAATAGAGATCTATGAGAGACAGTTGTCAAATTCGGAAAGGTAATTTCAGTTTAAGACTGTAGGTCATGGCAGGTATTGATGTTTGGATAATGGAATGAGACCATTCAATCTGTTGGCCTTATCCTAAAGGCAGACAGCATTTCTACTTTAGACAGCAAAATCTCTTGGGTTGACATTGTGGATTATTTTTCATTACTTGACCAAAAGGCTTTCATGTTGTCAAATTATCTACTTTGTATTTTGGACTGGAGAATTTCAAATAACTGCAAACATTGCTCACTGATAAATATTCTGGCTTACCTTTCTAGCTACCATTAATATTCTTATTTTGTTCATCTTGATGAGATGTTATCTCATTGAAAAAGATCTTTAGAATTTACTCTGACTTAACAGGAACCTCAAGGCCAAAGTGGAATGGGGCAATTCAAGATTGTTTTTAGATCCCTTAAGCCAGACAGAAGTGGTGTCCAACTCTTTCTTGGTTCAATTCAAAATCAAAATCTTCCATGGTGTTTTGTCTTTGATATGTAATTTAAGAATTCAGCAGCTCAGATAAAAAAGATGGTATCACATGCCAAAAAAGATGAAAAGGATTTGTAAAATAATAGTTTCTGGTGCTTGCAAATTTATTAAAGTGAATTGGAGAAAATGAGAAGTATTGGATTCAGTGATTGACAGGTCTTTCCTTAAATCAGAATGTCCCTTGAAATGAGATTAAAATCAATTCCTTCAATCACTGTATAAGTATGCAAATTGGACAAGAAGAAATAAAAATGTTAGTTTAATCATCTGCTCATTCATTCTTTTCTATCAGTTATTTTAGAAGTTATAATAAGAAAGTTTGTGGCTGTTTTGCCTTTCTTTATGGCCTAAAGACTATATTTTCTTTTATGGAAATATTAATTTCTTGCATTTCTCTTCAGTTTTTACTTTCAACAGAAATATCAATTTATTCATGAAGAAGCATAATTATTCCTTGATACCACTCCTTATTTTCAGATTTTAAAAAATCCCCTTTAACTATCTGCCTACAAAATATGCAATAGATATTCCTTGCTAAAAAGATTCATTTTCCACTGCAACTACTGCAAAATTCATTATATGCTGGCCTGCACAAAAAAGTTACGAGCACTTTTAAAAAACATCAAGAGGCATCATCTGACAACCAATTTCTATTAAATTTAATATGCTTATCTTCTAATAGCAATCTGTCTTTTCTGTAAAAAACATCATTGACTCTTTAATTCCTGGGGAGGGGGAAATATTATTGACACATTTTTAAAAACTTGTTTTAAAGGGGGATAGCTTCAAAGCAATTTCCATGAAATGAGGCAGACTTCTTTGTCATCTAATATGGATTCCCTATGAATTCACTGCAAATTTCATCTCGTTCTCATAAAAGAAGCAACAGCTATTTATTTCTGTTCTTCTTATGCTGGGGGAATGGAAAGATGGAAACTTGACCTTGAGAAATAGGGCTTCAGCATCCATATTTGAAACTTCGGGAGAAATAAATTTGCAATCAATACCAGAATAATTAGGTAATCTTCAATGTTATTTCTAACCCCAAAGCACTGATGGGTACTGCTGTGTCATAACAGAGCTTGCTTACTTGTGACTTGTTCTAACTTAGGGTTGCGTTGATTTTCATTTTCCCTGACAGATGCTTTCCAAAATAAACAAACAAAACCCCAAACCCCAAATACTCTGTGTTATTGTTACTGTTGAAATTGATTGTTTCCACAAAATGCCTTTACACCTTACCAGAGACGTGATATCTTTATATACAGTACAGTATAATGAAACATGCTCAAGTGTAGGTATATGGATCTACAACAACATCCTGATGGATACTGTTAAACGAAAGAAGTATAACCTGGACATTTTATATTAACAATATTTATGCTTAGCAAAATCTCAGCAGCAGCTCCCCCCCATATCCTTCCCTCTCCCCTTTAATGCATTGTTTTACATAGGAATTACTTTTAATATTAGGTTATGTCAGTCATACAGAGCAGAGAGTAAATCATGGAACTGCATGCTTTATTTATTTATTTATTTATTTATTTATTTATTTATTTATTTATTACACATACATACACACACACATACACAACTTACAGATGAGAACTATTCAAAGTTTCAAAGGGATGCTTTGATCTGATGAAGGATTGATCAAATCGATCCATTGAGCACAGTTGCAACTTTATCCAGGGATCTACTTTGAAGAAGGAGATTGAATCAGCTGTCACCATCCTAAATATGGGATCAAGGCTGGCCAGTCCAAGACAGATTGTTGGATCAAACATTTATTTTAAACTCTTCATGACTGGAGCAGTTTTAAATTTCCCAACAATACAGATAAGGATATCAAACTGACTTTTATAGGTGCTCGTATTACTGCTACTGTCTTTAAGGATAGAGGAAATAGTGCTATGAATTCTAGTTATTGCTGGCCTCTTTCTCTGTAGCCTGCCAGTCTTTCTGATATTATATCTCTCTGTGCCACCTGCCTTTGCTAATTAACTAACATAGAATACTGCCAACAAACCACAATTCTGAAACAACTGGTTCCAGCCACTGATGAGAGGCTCCTTCCTATGACAGGCCAGGCTTTCCAAGAAGCAGTGCCAATCTTTCCCCCCAGCACCAAAACTCAACGATCAGAGACAGCAACATCGGAGCAGTTCAGATCAAATCATTTTGCTATCAGATCTCAAACTGTAATCTCAGATCCAAACATGGAAGCCTGAAATCTTCATTCAAATCAAAGCAAGAATTTATTTATTTATTTATTAAATTTATATACCGCCCTATCTCCCTTACGGGACTCAGGGCGGTGAACAGGCGATACTAAAAACCACGATAATAAATAAATAGTTTCTGTTCTAAAATCGAATTAAATAACAGGCCTGTTCTAAAAACACACCCATACAAAAAACCCCACTGAAACATAATCGAACTACGCCAGGCTGGCCGCACGGAATAGATGAGCCTTCAGAGCTCGGCGAAAAAGGCGCAGGTCCGCAACTGTACGTAGGTCGGGGGGTAGGTCATTCCAGAGGGCAGGAGCTGCCACAGAGAAGGCTCTCCCCCTGGGGGTCGCCAGCCGGCATTGTCTGGCCGACGGCACTCTAAGGAGGCCCTCTCTGTGGGAGCGGACTGGTCGAAGGGAGGTGTTTGGTAGGAGGCGGTCTTGCA
>NW_015387016.1:133898-156218 GCF_001527695.2 Protobothrops mucrosquamatus | reverse complement strand
AGTTTTGGGAGTTTTGCATAAAACTCCTTATGCAAATGATCAACTGGGAAAGCATCAAGATGGAACTTTGGGAAAAGGTTACCCATTTCCTTTTATTTAAGCAAATGGCCTGTAAAAATGACTTGGAAGGGATTGGGGTCACTGTTGCCTGAAAACTTGGCTAGATAAGTGTCAAGCTAGGACTTTAAGATAAGATAGAATTTGTATGACTCCTGGGACTACAGGTCATAGCACTAATTTGCTTTATTTTTATATGCTTTATTGTTTTATTCCTTCAGATCATAGGAAATCATTGCTTATGTAAACAGTACATGTAGGTCATACTTATGCTTCTGTTGAAAGAAAAATCAGGTCCAGTTCCAAGCCAGGAGTAAGGCTTTGGAAATAAATTGGGGGCTAAGATGCTGGAAATAAAATGGAGGCTGCTTAGGAAAGAATGTTCTTGTTTATTGATGAGCAGAACCAGCAACAGCATGCAATTCTGGGACGGCTGACAAAATGGAGCTGAGAGTGGGTGGGTTTTTATACCATCTTTGGGCTTTCCTGTTGTGAAATGTACTTTGACCTGTGCTTGAGTGTGCCCTTTTGGTATTCTAATTATTGTTGCCTGACTCCCACTGTGGCTTGGAGGTCATGTCCTGTCATTGGAGCTGGGTGGAGAATGTAGATTTTAGGAGTCTTTGTTTTTTCTAATCCCATCAGCTCCAGCCTTCTGTGGGAGCTATGGCTGAAGGTGTTTTGCTTATGAATAGTGTGGCCCCAGTCTTTCTGAATGGATTAAAAAAAACATTTCTAAAGGTTTCTGCCTGAGGAATGGAGACTGGGGCTATTTCTACCTTTGTTAGGTTTTTTTTTCTCCATTTCTCCTTCAGGAGAAATATTCTATCCTGCCTCTTTTAATATTCCCCAAAATATTTCATTCTCTAGGGGTGGTGCTGACTTCCTACATTTGCCATATTTAAAGAAGACATGCCTACTATGGCAGTTAAGAAAACAATCAGTTAGAGATAGGAAGGTAAAGTCTTAATATATTTAAAATCTTAATGTGATGGAATGTGCCCCTGCAGCAGCAGAGGGGGCGGATTTGGCAACTCGGAACTTTCACAGAAGGAGACCCAGATTAAGAGATGAAAGTGGGAGGGGGGTAAGAGGTTCATGGTAGTGCCACCTTAGAATTCCTCAGAATATATCTAGTAGCTTATAAAGTTACAACTTTAGTTTGGCAAAATTCTGCCTATTAAGTGGAATAGACAGAATAGACATACAGGATTGGGCTTGTTTGGATTTTAATGTCTCATCTCTGTGCTTCAGCCTGATCCTTGTTTTTGCAAATTCTGGAAGCTATATCTTTCCCAGACAGCCATGTAAAGCTGCCTGTGTATCTCTATAAGACTTTATCTCAAGATGCCAAACTGTCATAGCCAGGAAGGAAGTCAGATCTCCTTGACATTATTGACCCTAGCATCACTATGCCATGAATGGATCCTTCTGAATAAATGAAGCCCATACCAGAGACATAATGATACTGTATACAGTATATAAAAATGAAATGATGTATGTATGTAAGTATAGTAACATTATTACAGAAGGATATGTTGAACACAGTGAGATTGACTTGTTGAACCCTGGCAACATCTCAGTATTAATATTCACTGTATCTTTAGACTGAAGTAACTTTTAGCAATAGTAAATGGCAATAAAGCAAAATATGCATTCTTGGATTTTTCTTTCAGAGTAAGTTCAACAATCAGGTATTTTTTTCTTAAAAATACTTCTTTACTTTGCTTGTCACTTTATCATGTGCACAGACATAATGTGCAGATACACATATACCCATACTGTCGTCATTTATTCTTGCTTGGTGCAATTATAATGGTCTCCAAGTGTTATTGTATTCAGCTTCCCATTTGTCTTTTGCCTTTATGCTTCTAATTTGTTGAGATGTGATATGTTAGAATTGCTTCAGTTGATTCACTGGGGACTTGAACTTCACGAGCCAAATCCCTGGTGAACTCATTGTGTTTGCCTATTAGCCTAGTTCCTTGTCTGAGTGTGAATGCTCTTGTGCCGAAGGTGACTGAAACTAAGACAAAACACTTTCTCTGGTGGCTCATTGCAATTGCATCAACAGGGAACACAAAATGCTCCCCAATCCCTGTAAATATATCCAGATATTGTTTGAAACATTCTTATTTAAATTATAAATTGTTCTAAAATCATAATTTCAGATATCTTAATTGTTTTCTCCGTTTCTTACGAGCATGTAAGATGTGATCCACAGGGACAGTATTTAAACCCTGATCTTACACATGTCAGTAAGTAGGGATGTGCATTGGACACTTCGCTATTCAATTTTATGTTAAGTAGTCCCTACTCAAGCAAATGCATCATCCAGCTCTCCATCCCCCTAAACTAGCTGATAAGCTGCTTCCATTTCTAAAATGCTAGTGATGGAGTGACTATATCTTCATCTCAAATTGGTTTTAGGAAAGCACTGAAGGTTCTTTTGCCTATTTCTGAGCTTACAATCACCTGCAAATTAACTACCAGAACACAACAATTGTGGTATTTGTCAGAGACCAGGATAATGAAACTGGTATGTTCAGAATAGCTTGAACGGGTAAAGTGTTTTAAATACCTTGACATATTTTTCCATGCCTCAGGCTACAGGAAGGCTCAGAAGAGAAGAGCTGTAGTAACTTGAGGACTTTATGCTCAAAAGGAAGAGAAATTCTGCTGCCTTCAAATTATTTGCATCAGCTCTTCTGTGGGGCACATTTTATCTTCATTTTCTAACTATAATTTCCTGAAACCAGAAAGTGCACAATCTAAGATTTTGAGAGTAGTGTTGAGAGTTGAGGTGCCTAGGGCAGAGATTCAAATGTGGTATGAGTAATTTTTAATTTATGGGTGAAAGAAACCTATGCCCCAATTAGCTAGGAGCTGTGGTGGCACTGTGAGTAGCATGCAGTATTGCAGGCTAACTCTCCCCACAGTCAGGAGTTCGATCCTGATCAGTTCAAGGTTGACTCAGCCTTCTATCCATCTGAGGTCAATATAATGAGGACCCAGATTGTTGGGGGCAATATGCTAACATTTGTAAATGGAGTGCACTATGGAGTGGTATATAAGTCTAGTTGCTATTGCTATTGGGTGCCTTAATTCTTGAGCAGAATCTCTCTGTTTAGAAGAAAGCTAAAATATTTGCTGACATATGGTTTTTCTCCAAAAGACATTCTATCTGTGTAATTGTTCAATGCAATTTAAATAAGCAATCATGATTCTAAACCAGGGGTGTCAAACTGCCAGCCCCGCAGGCCGGATGCGTCATGGCAAAACTGCACCCACCCCATTGCCAGCAATGGAAAAAAAGTCACAATACATTGTGACACGTTATGTGACGTTGCGAGTTTGATACCCCTGTTCTAAACTAATGCCTTCTGGGTATGGAAATGCTTGATGATATGCATGACAGCTTCTAATGACCTTAAGTATTGGACTTGGATCTTAACATGGAACTGGATAATTATTTGACATTCAAATAATGCAGAACATTTTCTTGAGCCCAGTTTCATGTATTGCCACCTACTGTATCTTGTTGGCTGTCCAGTTTAATAAGATTTCATATAAACAAGAAGAGATGTACTCTTGGGTACAATGAATGAACTAGCCATATCATACAACACTGTGTGTTTTACAAAGACATGTGCATAAGTTTTTCTGGCTTGTTTTATGAAAATTACCAGGCCATCTGGATGAACTTTTTTAACTTTTCTTATTAGACTGGCACTTGAGATTTACCTCCAATGTGCATCAAAATCTGTCCACAACACATAAAGCCTGATCTAAGCAATCAGTAATTTGCTTTCAAATAGTCATTGTTTCCATTCTGCACATTGCATTGCACTATAATAAATTCTGCAACATTACATTTACTTCATTAGAAGCTGCAGCTACTTGTCAACTAATGATTAAAGGATGTATCCTGCATGATTCTTCTAAACTAGACACATTCACATTTTATAAACCTTAGGCTATTAAATTGTGTATGATCAACTGAGAAGTTTTATTAAATTCAGACAGATTGCACACATATGCCTAAAATTGTGTTGCTGATGTCATGTGTCTAATTAACGAAACACTTAAAGGGACTTTCAGGCATATTTTTATCCTAAAAGCATTTATTAAGGTTACAGAGATGTCAGTATGGCATGGTGGAAATGCTTAGATCTGAGATCTTTTTCCGTTGCACAGACATTCCAGGCATTTTTCCCTCCCCTATTCTGGGGTCATGGTTCACATCTTCCAATTAACTTGGAAGATGTGATTTACTTCCAGTTTCTTTTTCCCGGGCTTTCCTTATTCTCCTCCCCTTTCACTGTTGCTTGATTTAACTATAAAAATTCCAGACAGTTCTGCATATTGTCAAAGCAAGAATGTACAGTATTTGCAGTGTTGACAGCTGAACTGTATGAAGATGTCCTACAATCTTTGGGATGAGGGTTAACAAAAGATCTAAGATAGGCATAGGTCAGTTAAAAAAATTAAACATTTCCAGGTTTTCATGATGCCAACACTAATGCCCAAAAACGTTTTTTCACTTTTTCTTTTCCAGATTGGCTCAGATAATCTTAATGATGTACCAGCTCTGACAAAAGTACATTCCTTCTTGAGGCAGTTAATAATATCTAATATTAATATTTGTTTTACAAGTAGTTGACACAGAAGTAATGGATGTGCTTGTATTGAAGGTCTTTTCCTGAGTGTGTGTATCTGTATCTGTGCATCTATGTTTCACTTTGAGTTTTAAGCATACATAATGAGGTACTTGTCTTGTATTGACTGTGATTGATATACAAATATAATAGATCTACTGACACCTCCTTTGTTTTATCATATTGTTTCAAAGTAAGAAAGAAAATGCTTAATTTTGCATTGTCTTTTAGAAATAATACTTGCAAGGAAAGGTGATCCCCAATATAGATGTAGGGAAACATTCTTTAGACATTAATTTAGTTAGTTAGTTTTGTTTAGACATTCTAAACATTAGACAATCATAATTAGTTTAGACACTCTGAGAATGAGATGGGTGGTACCTAAATTTGAGATGGATAGATAGGTGGACAGACAGACAGACAGGCAGACAGACAGGCAGACAGATAGTTGGAAACTAAACTCTTCCCTTACTCTTGTTTTCCTCCAGGATCTTTTTTTTAAAAAAAAAATTACAGAATTAGCAGAAAAACAACCACCACCACCTCACCCAGCATTTATTCCCATTTTCTGGGACTGTGCAGTAAAGAACACCAAAAATTAAGATCTCTCTGTAGTGGATGGACCTGGCTGACACTAGTTTTGGGTTTAGAAGAAATAAGTGTTTTGACAAAGAAAAGAATCATAGAAATTGAAAAGAACCTTGAAGGTCACTTTTTAAAAGGATAAACCACCAGAGGCATTTGAAAACTAGTGGTCCCTGAATCATTCACACACACACAAAAAAAGGTTATTTAATCAAAATCCCTGTTCAGTGAAGTAGACCTTCTTTGATTGACGATCATTCAGCCTCTGTTCGAAGACTTCCAGTGAAGGAGAATTTGCCTCTTAATGTGGCAGCCTATTCCATGCCAGAAAACATGTGCAGTTTGGACGTTTATCCTGACTTCATGCCTCCTTCCTTGAGCTGTAACTCACGTCCTGAACTCCATGGACATAGAGGATGAGTCAATAGAAGAATACTATTCTATCACCTCTTAGTTGTCTTTTGTGTATACCCAAATACTTCATAATTGATTGGCTTCTAGGATCCTCACTATCTTGCTAGCATTCCTTTGAACACATTCCAATTTGTCAGTACTGGTTTTGTATTGTGGTGTCCAGAACTGGATTCAGTTTGGATTCAGTCCAGAATTCTGTTTCAATATTGAAGATGGGTTCTGACCAGGGCAGGTAGAACAGACCAATTACTTCTTGCAATCTGGACTCTGTTCCTGTTAATGTACTTCCAGATTGTATTCAGCTTTTTAGCAATTGCATTACACTGCTGCTTCATATTGAATTTATGTTTTTAAAAAAATGAGAGGGGGGATTTTTTTCTTGAAGGAAATAAATAGCCAAATGGTTTTCCTTTTAATATCTAAAAAAAAACTAGGACATTTTATACAGATGCAGGCAAAATTCTCCCAAGACTGGTGTAGAAGAATTTCAAGGGATAATTAAAACATACAAGAAAAAGAAACTTATACTTTTACAAATTCTTCTTTCCCTTGAGAAAATGGGAAACTGGGTGGAAAGAAAAGGCAGCTGTGGAAATCTGAATTTTGAGTAGCAGAAAATTAAGACTTCAGTGAAAAAGGATTTCTGCACCAAACTCCCATGATATGTAGTTCCTTACCACAATCTTTTTAGCACAGATTTTTTTCTGTTCTATTTGCAAATGCCCGCCTTTGCTTCATAAAGAGAAAGGATAAAGAAGTTTTATTGCAATGAATTGTGCTGTCAATCATTCAGAATTTCCTGACAGAAATAAAGAGATAATTCTTATTTTTTAAATAAACAAGCAACCTCTACATGTTTTATTAATTTTGTTGGTACACAATGTGCTTTGAAAGACAATTTATTTTCACTATTCTTTCAGGAAAGAAATAAAACAAATATTGGAAGGCTTTGAAGCAAGATAAATATCTAATAGGAAACCAAAAAGGGAGAATAAATGAACATATGCATCAGTGAGGATGGTAAATAGATGAAAATAGCACCTTTCTTACCAAGGTAAAATCATGGATAATATTCATACATCTTAACAAAAATATGGTGGTATAATTTTCAAAGCTATTAATCTATGACAAATTGGAAGATCCTCAGTGCTCAGTGCTTCATGGTGTCCATACGGTTATATGTAATATTTCAATCAGAGCTCTAGATAAGCTGTAGATAAGGTGACCAATCGTCCTCCTTTAAGGAGGACAGTCCTTCTTTTGTAAGTTCTGTCCTCTCTTGAAAAGTGTCCTCCTACATGTCCTCCTTTTCGATATTTGAAGACTAATCTGTAAATCTCCGTATTCGATCGATGCCGATCCGATCCGTTGCATGTGATGTGACGTATTTGTATTTGACATGACGATTCGTCAAGGCTCGGTACAGTGCGGTGAGACGCGATTATGAGACGCATGCGCTCCACACAGGAGAATTGTTTTGAGAGAGTGTGCCACGTGCAAGAGTGCGCTGCATGCAAATGGCTTTGTTTACTTCTTACCGAAACACGACACGGCACACACGCACGCATTAGACTCACTTTTTTTTCTTCAATTTATTTGTGTCCTCCTTTTCATTGTAAAAAAGTTGGTCACCTTACTGTAGATAAATGTATGATGTTCAGATGGTAGCACCAATTCACTACAGCTACAATTATTGTGACTAATAAGGAGGGAATCTGGGAGTTTTAGTTCAGAAACTTCTGCAGGATAGTCACCAGATATGCAACAAAAGGAGGACAGAGACTCCTTTTTGTCCTTATGGTCTTTGTCCAGCAGACATAGCTTTAAAATTAAGTATTGTTCACCTTTTGAGTTCTTGGTTTTTTTTGGTTTTTTTTTAAATGGACCGCTTTCACAATAGTAGTCAAACTTTCATGTATTGTGGCCTTGTATATTGTCTGTTTCCTTCTTTTCCTTGTCTGTTAACAGCCCAAACATATGTTATTTAATTTATTTTCTAATTCCAGCCATCAGTTTCAATCCATCCCCTTCAAATCTACCTTCACTGCAGTCTGTAGATTACATGACTCATCAAACCAGAGTGAAATTTGTAAAATGTGTCATCGATTCCATATTATTACTATCACAACCTTGAAAGCAAAGACTTGTTGGGAGGCAGTTGAATAAAACAGTCTTTCGAATGCTAGAAAAGATGCCTAAGTACACTTGTTGCAGTTTTTCATTTTAATATTGTTATAGATACTAAGAAAATTAAATAGAGTAGCATATTCTCCTTTCTCCCAATTTGTCTCCCTTTCCAATTGTCTATCTCTTCCTTTGTCTCTTTAGATATCTGATAACCCTAACCGGAGCCTAACCTAACTTTATTGGCCATAGTATCTAGGATTGTTGTGAATTGTAGTTCAGCAACATCTGCAGGATCATTACTGATAATGCTTAGAGGGTTTGCATCACCTTTTTGAAGTTTTGTGCTTTACGTCTGAGTTCTTTCCCAGGATTTTAGACTGATAGAAAACTTGAAAGATTACCTACATGGCCTTTTTTCCCTCTCTCTGAAAAGGAGCTTTTCTTTATTCAGTGCTTTTGATTCAGCTTTTCAGACCATTCAGAAATAGCATTCTTATAGTATGGGGTTGATTTTGAAGCCCTGTCATTTGGATGAATCCAGGAGAACTCCACTAGGACCAGTCTCTGGATAGTGGGCATTCAGTCAGAGGGGGAGCAAAAATGTCAAAATGGTGGCCCTGTCCAGATGTTTAAATCTGTATCCCTTTTTATTTGTTTTGCAGATAAAAGGGGGCTTGACGTGCATAGTTACAGCTACTATATTTAGTTTTTTGGCACTCTTTCCTTTGCAGATGTCCCTGTGCCTGGGTAAAAGTGGTTTTGTACATTTCCTGCACTTCCAGACAGGGTTTGCTTGGTGCAGTTCCATTCTGGGATATATCAACAGAAGTATGGTGGCAAGACTATGGGAAGTCATGATTTCTGGGCGAGATCTAGACCCCTTATTTACAACTTATTTAGCTTTTTGCTATTTATTTCCGATTTTTAAAAATTCTTAAGTTTTCTTTCATTTCAGTCAGGACTGAAGGCAATCTTTTGCCTGTTATTACTTTCTCCAGTAACCCAAATCTGCAAAATGCTGCAAAGCCAGGAGATGAATCAGAAGATCTCTAAGGTCCCTTCCAAATCTATAATTCTGTAGGAATATTCCTCTGAGCAGGAGAGCTACTTAAAAACCATCAAAGAGAAAGGTAACAAAGATCCTCATAAAAATGTACATATGCTGAATTATATGTGTGGATAAAAATTAGTGAAATAACAATGAATATATTAGTTCAAAGAGAAATATTCATCAAATTTCAGGAAACAGAGTCAAATACAACATATCCTTAACTAAAGTCTTATAAACTCTATTTTAAACTTCTCCTAAGATTAATCAATCACTGTCAGACAAGCCTTCTATCTGCCTGAATAGGAAATAGTTAAGATAAAAAATAAGTTTCTAACAAATTTTGATTTCTATATTTATTAGAAGGAAGGTTAAGAGAAATGTGGTGGCCTAGTGGTGAAGATGCTCACCTCTCACTTGGAAAGTTGAGAGTTCAGTCCTGGGTAGTGGCAGATGTTTCTCCCCTAGGGAGCAAAGAAAAAATATCTGCTGCAGACTCTGCCTAGGCATCAGGAAGGGCATCCAGCAAGTAAATGCTCAGCTCCATCCAGTCGCCCCGACTCTATCCTGAATAGGGACTACGGGGTCAAAAAAAGAGAGTGTACTGTATTAGATGGAAAGTTATAACACATGAATGGCAGCAAGTACTTTACTTTCAAGTGAGGCATCAATATGTAAACAATTTATGGCAGCAAAATTCTCTTTGTACTCTTATAATTGACCGCTCTACGCACGGTCACTCAAGCCCTCGTTTCCCGCCTGGACTATTGCAACGCTCTCTACATGGGGCTCCCCTTGAGGTGCACCCGGAGGCTCCAGCTAGTTCAGAATGCGGCCGCGCGGGGGATCCTGGGGGCCTCTAGATACTCCCATGTAACACCTCTCCTGCACGAGCTGCACTGGCTGCCTGTGGCCTTCTGGGTGCGCTTCAAGGTGTTAGTAACAACCTTTAAAGCGCTCCGTGGCAATGGACCTAGGTATTTGCAAGACCGCCTCCTACCAAACACCTCCCTTCGACCAGTCCACTCCCACAGAGAGGGCCTCCTTAGGGTGCCGTCGGCCAGACAATGCCGGCTGGCGACCCCCAGGGGGAGAGCCTTCTCTGTGGCAGCTCCTGCCCTCTGGAATGACCTACCCCCTGACCTACATACAGTTGCGGACCTGCGCCTTTTTCGCCGAGCCCTGAAGGCTCATCTATTCCGTGCGGCCGGCCTGGCATAGTTTGATTATGTTTTAGTGGGGGTTTTGTATGGGGTATTTTTAGAGCAGGTCTGTTATTTAATTTGATTTTAGACAGAAATTTGTGTATATTTATCGTGGTTTTTATTATCGCCTGTTCACCGCCCTGAGTCCCGTAAGGGAGATAGGGCGGTATATAAATTCAATAAATAAATAAATAAATAAATAAATAATGAAGGAGGCTGGAAGCCTGCCAATTTTGTGAAGCGGGAGGTGGGGGGTATCTCTATACTTGTTCATTGTTTTGGTAATTGCTATTCACTTATCAGTATGGCAACCAGCTTTAACCAGATAAATGATTTATACTGTACTACTCATCCAAGAATATATATTTACAAAATGAAGTTGGTGGGCTTCATTAAGGAACCGGACATATGATCTCTAAAAATAAATAATTTAAAAACTAAAATCTAAGAGTTTGATAAAATAACTGACTGATGGGAATCCTCATGCGGCTACTAAATTTTAGAAGATTTTGATACGTTCACACAATAATTTTGATGTTCAACCACCTGTTTGGTCACCATGGAGCTTTGAGTCACTGAAAGTTCTGCTACAATGATAATCTTTTGGCTCCCCCTCCCCATGAAGTTTTATCTAAGAGATTTTAAGCCTCATCTAAACTACTAGCCATCATCACATCATATAACAATAAATTCTGCAAGTTAACTATACACTGAATGAAATAATTCCTTTTTTTTCCTTTTGGGATAATAATTAGTCCACAGATGTCTTTTTTAAAAGTAAATTTCATAGAGGTGGATGTAGGAAGCCTATAATTATTGTGCTGGACATATAAATTATTCTGTGAATGCCATTTTCTGAGAAGAATGCTGCAAAGCCTGAGAAAGATAGGCCTCAGTGACAGCTAGGAATTAAATGAAGAGGAATTTCTCCAGCTGAACCTATAGCGAATCTTCTAGTGAAACTGAAAAAAAAATAAAAAAGGAAGAAAACATCTTTCAAATGTAGAAAACATGCCAGTTAGCTAATACTAGAGTCATCTGTATTTAAGGAACTTTTCTATTTTATTTTTCCTTAACTGAAATGCAGAGCTCAGCACATACTACAGGGATGGTATCTGAAGTGCTGCAGACACTGGGTGAATATGAATGAATAGGACAAACTGACTACATATTTGTAAACTGTGTGGGCTCCCTTTCCTTAAATGGCTATGGAATCCTTGCCATCCCATTGTAACATTGGGTTTTTTGGCTTTCAAACCTAAAAGCACACTCTGAAATTTACAAATGTAGAAAACAAGATTATGTAGATAAGTGTTTTCAGCTTTGGATCTGTGGAACCTTTAAAGCTGAGTTAGGTGAGGTATTTTTCTTTTGCTTTTAAAAAGCTATGCATGGCAAAAGCCAGAACATAGGCTCAAACAATATAATTGTGGTATATGTGAGGCTTATTGTTTTGAATAAACCAATCTGCCCCTAGGTCAGGGGTAGGCAACCTTGGCTCTTTTATGACTCGTGGACTTCAACTCCCAGAATTCCTGAGCCAGTCATGCTGGCTCGGAATTCTGGGAATTGAAGTCCACAAGTCATAAAAGAGCCAAGGTTGCCTACCCCTGCCCTAGGTGAACTGATTTATGCTTGAGGGAGGCCAACTTTTATTTTCACCTTTATAATTCCAGATAACAAGCTATGCAGAAAAAAGAATGAAAAATACAATTGAATTCATTTTGATATCTCATATCAAGTAATTTATTAGAGCCATTCAATGTGATTGTTATATTTTACCAGCTCTTTTAACCTTACGTTTTTATCCTGCCATGAATTCATAGCAGCTGCTAGAGTGTAGTGGTCTAGAAATTGAAGGCAAAATAAAATATGGAAACATTTGCTAAATATTGGGTAACCCTGGAATAAATACTTGTCCTGTCACTAAGATCTTGAATCATTTGACCACCAAGCCTATTTATAAAATTATTTTATGTATTCAAGGGATGTATAAGGTTGAATTACAGAAATGTGTAATGGAATTCCTTTATCCAAGTTAAGGAACACTGCATAAATACAATTACATCTCATGAATGAAGGCAAATATATGTGTCCCAGGATAATGATGCGAGATCGAATTTGGTTCAGTCACTGGGACCAGAGATTTACTCTTCCGAGCTTTCGGACTTATGCTGGAGCCCATTTTCATGGAATTTCTCTCTACTGGAATATGTGCTTTGGGCTGTTCTGTGAGTCATGTTTATGTGGTGCCTTCCTATTGGCTGATTGCTGTGTGGATGGTTGATGTTAAACAAGGATCATCAATTTCCACAAGGAAATGACAGCCAATCACCAGCCATCAGCACTTCAATCAGCCAATAGGAAGGCACCACATAAACACGACTCACAGAACAGCCCAAATCATGTATTCCAGTAGAAAGAAATTCCCTGAAAATGGGCTCCAGCATGAGTCCATAAGCTCAGAAGAGTAAATCTCTGGACCTGGTGACCGACCCAAATTTGATCTTGCACAATTACGTCTAACCAAAGCAACATTTTCCCTAAGTCTGATGTATGGCTACAAAAGGAGTACATCTAGGAGTGATATGCCCAAAACCATTCTTCCAATGCTTCCATATTTTGATTAAAGGTTTGTATGATCACTCTTCCGGTAGCAGAATCAATATATTACATAATAATGTAAAATAATAAGTTTAGAGTAAACCACCACTTTTGTATCTTATTTTCCATATTCTTACCATAACCATATTAGTTGCTATTAATAGTATCAGTTTTCTTTCTTCAGGAATACAAAATTGGCATTACCCTTCTGTGCTAAAATAATAAATTGCCACTCTTATCCGATATCCATTATTGTGCAGAACAGAAGTAATGCTCAAGGAATGGTAGTTAGGAACACATCTTAGAAACTCTTCATTGTAACTGTTTCAGGATTCATTATTTTCTTCATAGATGAGTCTGTCACCACAAAATTGCTATCTGTATGGAACAATAAGAATGGGAGCATATAGCTTTAAGTTACTTTAAGCAAAAAATAATTATAAGTGTTTGATAGAAGTTCTTTATTTTCTTGTCTATTGTTGTGAAGAAGAGGCACACTGCACAGGTAAAATTGAATTTCCATAAAACAAAAACCCGAGAGCCGCACAACAGGGTGAATTGTTATTTGCCCCAGCTCCTAGTAGTTCAAAAGCATTCAAATGTGACTAGATAAACTCCAGCCCCTAGAGTTGGACACAACTGGACAAGGGAAACCTTTACCTTTAATACAGGAAACATTTTGGATTGGAAGGGCTTTTTTTCAGTTTGGAATAGGGCAGAAAGCTGCAAAAACATTCTTTTTTAAAATGTCCCATAGAAATAAATACAGTTTTCTTTGAACTCAATGGTGATCAGTGAGAACTACTGCTTTTGAACACAGTAAATTAGTACAGCCAGATTCAAATTTCTAGGAAGAAAGGATTTTGAGAAGGATATATTAGATGGGTTTTTGTTTCTCCCTCCCTCCCTCTTTCCCTTCCTCTCACATACACACACAGCCCTTACATTACAGAATTGTGCATGAGTAATTCTCCACTGTGTGTGTGCACTATGTCGAGGGCAATTAAATAAAATGCAAATTAAAATAAAGAGAATGCTTTCCCCCAATGCCCATTGCACTAGAATCAGAGACAGAAAATTGGGCACTAACAGAGTTAGAAACAGAGTTTCTAACAGTTGTAAATTTAATTCTCTTTAAAAAGTTATTATCTTTCCAACAAGTCTGCAATCTGCTGGTAAATTCCAAAGAGAATATGACTACAATTCCCCTGTTCCCACTTTGCATCCTATCACCTAAAATGGGTTTAAAATTGAATGTACGATGATGTGTCCAGCAATGACTCTAATGAAACAGGTCTTTCTGGGGAAAGCATTCTAGAACCAGGATATCATTACTGTAAAGACTTTTTTCCAAACTCATATTTCTTGGTGTGGACATACAAACATGAATTTTGAAGGATACCATAAGATTTGAGTAGGTATATTTGAAGACCCGAAAGACCCGATTAAGACATTTATTGCTTTAAAGGGTAGGTTTAGAACCATTTTTGAAGTGAGCACAGAAAGACTATTTCAGTTTACATTATGATCTCCCACAGCCTGGTCTTAGTTGTGTATTCTATTTGAATGGAAATTATTTTGTAGTGACTGACAAATTTATTGGGCCACGAATGTGTTTTGTATAATAGACTGTTATTCTTGGTGCCTGAATGTATATTGGAATACATATCAAGCTATGTATCTGTGTCAGGAACATTTGAACAACTATATCTACCTTTATTAAAAAAATAATTCCTTTTGCAAGCTCAACATTTAAACCTTATGCAAATGTTCATTGTTAGTGAAGTTTCCAGAAGAGTCAACAACTTCACCGTTTATAGTATAATTTTATCTTTGCTGCTATGGATCAATGAACCTGCCAAGTTCAGTTTTGCTCAATTTACCCATTTTCCCAGTCTTAAGTGTTTTCTAATTTATTTCTAGCTCTGTCTGTATAATTTTAAAAAAAATCTATATGAATGCTTTTTCAGAATTTTTGTGCATCTTTCTTGTAATATAGACTTTTTTTAGTCCACATTTCTTTTATATTCACTTCTGTGAAGCACCTTTTCCTGTTACAATTTATTTATAAAGAAACTATTTATCTGCTTAATCATCTTTAGAATGGCAACTTATATCACAAAAACCTTAAATATGGGTACTGTATATCACAGTGTAATTACATTCAGGCTAATTTAGAACTTTAGAAAATGAAACTGGTATGTTGCAAACTCAATGAATTTCTTCCAAATGGCTATTTGCTGGACCAAAGCTTGCTCTCCATTTAAGTATGTCAAAAAGTCTTGGGGACTGGCAGCTTTTGGATTCAATTCTTAATGAAATCTGCACAGTCTTTTCTCACCCGCTTACTAAGATCCGCCCAGATTGATTTCAAGAATTAATGGAGTATAGAATAATTTCAGAAAGTCCACCAAAACTAGAATGAAATTTTACAAAGAAGGAGCAGTCTAGGGTAGGGATGTCCAACCTTGGTAACTTTAAGACTTGCAGATTTCAACTCCCAGAATTCCCCAGCCACCATTAAGGGAGTTGAAGTCCACAAGTCTTAAATTGCCAAGATTGGACACCTCTGATCTAGGGGAAGAGCCTTTTCTCCCATGACCTGCGCCCTTTGGAAAATCTTGCTGCCCAAAGTAAAATTTGCCCCACCCTAAAACCTGGCTCTGCTGATTGGTGTGGGACTCCGATGAGGAAGCAGTAGATTGGAGGTGGCTGGTGCTGTGACAGAGAAGGCCATCTGCTGCTCTGCATGTGGTCTTTTAGTCTGCTTTTTTATTTATAATCATTTGTATATCTCTTATTTTTTTTACTCTAGTGTAAGCTGCCAGGCTCTTCTCAGACAGGGAGATGGGCAGCATATAAATTTAATAAATAAATCAACAGCATTTATTTATTTTTCATTATTTTGATCCATTTTTTTTCCATTTCTCCTTGACCATTGTCTTAGACTCGCCAATCCATAACCCTGGGGCTCTAGGGAAAGCTATCCAGGTAATTAGCCTGGATTAGCCTGAAGGCAGGACAAGAAGCAATGGATGGAAACTAATCAAGGAGAGAAGCAACCTAGAACTAAGGAGAAATTTCCTGACAGTTAAAACAATTAACCAGTGGAACAACTTGCCTCCAGAAGTTGTAGATGCTCCAACACTGGAAGTTTTTAAGAAGAGATTGAACAACCATTTGTCTGAAATGGTATAGGTATCCTGCCTGAGCAGGGAGCTGGACTAGAAGACTCCAAAGGTCCCTTCAACTCTACTACTACTACTACTACTACTACTACTACTACTACTACTACTACTACTGTTGTTGTTATTATTATTATTGTTGTTGTTGTTGTTGTCATTCAATAGAGACAGTATTTCACCATCTTTATTCAAAACTGCAAGATCTGGTAAAACTGTAAAAAATAAGCAACAGTGTATGATTACAAGATGAATAACAACTAGCAGCCATGCTCCATAAAAGAGACCATGTGTTCCTAGCTATAACCTGGCCTACTTACTGACTAGGACCAAAATATAACTGCCCCATACCTCCCAGGGCCTAAAGATGTGTAGGGATATGCTGCTCGCCTGAGATACCCCCAGATGGGTATAGATTGCAGCTGAAAAACTATGAGTGGCTTCTCAATGCTTGTAACAGGAAGTGATGAGACAAGAAAGGGGAACATGCTTCACCTATTTCAGCCAGTAAGGTCAGGGTTGCTAAACTTTACCTATAAGCTAGCTAAACAAAAAGAAACTAACCTGCCAGAACAGCAAACACTCTGGGGACAGAACAATCATATTATTTACTGGGTAACTTTTTGATCTTTGGGAAAGAAGCTATCTTTACTTCAGTTATCAATATTGGCATTTTTAAAAAAATAATCCTCAATTTTATGGTGTTTTTAATGTTACTTCAGTGCAATGAATCTAAGCACCTTAAAAGTATAATAAAACATAGGATATACCAGAATGAATAGCAATCTAATCTATAAAATCATCATGTTTGTTCCTGTTAATTCATAAAATCACAATAAATAATAGTATCATACCAGTGGTGGGATTCAAATATGTGAACAACCGGTTCTCTGTGTGGATGCCGCTTCCAGAAGTCCATTCTGGGCCTGGGCAACAAAAAAATTAGCTACTGGTTCTTCTGAAGTGGTGTGAACCGGCTGAATCCCACCGCTGTATCATATACCTCCAAGGTATGTAACTGACACATCCCATTTACCTCAGTGGCTTCTTCCATAGTTACTTTTAACTGATTTCTAAATATTAATAATGGGGAATCAGCTCATATTTCTAAGAGTATCTGGTTTCACAAAGGGAGTACCAGCCTTGCCAGGGAGAAATGACATATATTTTGTGGTATTTTACAATAATATTGTGTATTATTTATATTATAGTTTTGAATTCATTAGTAAATTTTAGTTCTACCAATGCAATCACATTATTTAAAATATCTAGAATTATCTCAGATTTATAACATTTTATTAGATTATAGAATAAAATACAAAAATACAAAAGGAAATAGTAGGAGTAACAAGTTCATAGGATTTCATATTGAGCTCAGGAAAATATTGGTTGTTTTGAATGCAAAATAATCCTTTAGATCAGAGTTCCCCAACCTTTCAGGGTTGGTGGCCCAGAGCAGGGACAGGGGGGAAAGAAGAGATGGCTTGGAAGGGATGAACAATACGAGTATGCATGCATGTGCATGAACACCTGTTTCTCACACAAGTGAGGCTGCAAACACCCACGACGCTTGCGTGAGTGGGGCCGTGAACACCCACGACATTCTTGCGAGTGGGACCATGAACGCCCGTGATGCTCACATGAGTGGGGCCATGAACACCTGCACTCACACTAATGGAGCCGTGAACACCCATGACACTTGCAGTGACGCTTGCGCAAGTGGGGCTGTGCACTCACGCACACAGGTATGCACCGACCAGCCACTCACATGAGCCTGTGGCCAATAGGCTGTGGCCCAATAGTGGGCCACAACCCACAGGTTGGGGATCCCTGTTTTAGATGGTTTAATAAAACTCATCCTATGAAAAATCATCATATAAAAAGTTGTTGTCCTATGTTACATGTTTAAAAGGTTAGATTTCTTTAAATGGCCTCAGAGATGATGAAGAGATTTTTTTTTAAAGAAAATCTGCCTTATTTTTACTTCCTATTAAAATACTAATGTGACTTTTTATATGTTTTCATCAATATAGATATATTTTAATGTCATGCAGAAGTATGTCCTAAGCTTATATAAATTGACCAGTTTTTCCCTGTGCAGTCAAAGGCAACAAGACAAACGATATACAAATAACTGTCTATAAGAGCTTTTCAGAATATGCTTTAGTGAAGTGGCTAATATCATTTTCTGTTCAATAATTTTTCTTTATCATGTTCTCAGTTAGATAAAGAAATAATTTCAATAAAAAAGTTCTAGTCAAGGCAACAACAATGAGGAAATTTATATACCATTCTTAGAATGACCAAATCATTCATATCCCTCACTTGAATTAAAAGGTAAGGTATAAAATAAGTAATGGCCTGGATCTAAGCTTAATCATACCGAAAACAATTTTTAATTGATCGCCTCTAAATAGGATCATAAAACTAATATACAGTGTTAAACAGTACAAGGAATAAAATAGCATAAAATAGTAGAGGCACTTAAATATATTGAAAGTATTAAACATTAAAGATGCTTAGTTGTATAGTTCTCCTCTGAGGTGTTCATGAGGTGGGGTTAAAAAAATCAGGATGACAGAATCATGGCAGCCTAGTCCAATCTCTCTCATTGTACATGTCTATACAAATAGGATTTTTTTATTGTTCTAGAAACATTAAGGCCCTTCAGATTGTCAAGGCATCATTGCATTCACTGGGTAAATTTCTTTCTTCTTGGAGAAAGAAGTCTTAAATAGGATTTTAAAAGTTTTAGAAAAATATTATTTTTTGGATTAAGCAGCAAAAAGGTGCTTAGAGTATGGCTTTTGGAAAGTTTACAATGGATTAAGGGTGCAGATGGATTTGGAATTAAAGTTTTCAATTAATTAGAAGGATTGTTACCATGGGAAATGACGACAGTTTGTGTTTCTGTTAAGAAGAAACATGATAATCGGTTTTTGAAGGTTTGACACCAGAGGAAGCTAGAAAATAATATATTCATCACATTAATAAAGAATGGAGTAAAAAGCTTTGATGGATATTTTGAATTTGGTCTTTGAAATACTTAATATGGTAGATAGATTATGCGCATGTTTCACTCAGAGTCCTGTAGAATGAGGTACTATAGAATACCTCAAATAAATACATAACTACATTATTATGTTTATACTATACTGTATATTCAATTGTGTCTGATTTGAGAACCTACTGTTTATTGTAGTCCTGTGGTGCTATTTCCCCTGTGCGGGGCAATCCTTTTGTGTAAAGGCTGCTTGCTTTCTCCAAGGTAGCTATGAAAAATATGATAGTTTAGTTCTCAACCTGATGAGCTTGCTTTTCCATACTTAATTCATACTCATCATTGCTGTATAACATACTGCAATTCAACCCTATATACACTGCTCTGATCAATTTGTGATCTTAGGAAAATGAATCATTGCAAACATTAGATCTCTTTATGGTCAATTGTTATTCTGACATTTCCATTCCTCACAGTGGTCATGAGCTTGTATTTTTGATGTCCAAGACGAGGCCAATTTTCTCACTTTTTTCTTTAATCCTTTTGATCAGATGACTTTTATTTTGATTCCTGAAAGGGTAGTTGTGTCATAAGCGTATGTTGATGTTCCTTCCTCCACTCTTTACTGCAATATTTGATTCTTCAGAAAAAAACAAACAAATCTTATAGATACACATAAAACTCTAGTTACAGTTGGCATCTACTGTATACAAAGCATGAATTAATAGCTTTATAGCCTCTTAAAGGTAAAACTAATTTCTTCCTACCTTGGAGGTAAATCAGCATTTTGTTTATCTCCAATTGGTTTTTTTTTAATTTCCATGAATCCAATATTGCTCCAGGTCAATGAATGTTACCTTTCCTTCAGTTTCTTAATGGACGTAGAAATAAACTTTACAGCAAATTCTCTTAAAAATGTCATCTATTTCCTCTTTCTTGCATCTTCTTCCACAGCATGCAGTCAAATTAAAGGATCAATGCCCACTTTGGTTTTTACTATACTTATTTAACAGGTGAATGAAGGGACGTGTTCATCAGTTCCCAATTCACTGTACCATAGCACCAGAACAAAATTTTATATTGTATTGATCTGTTGCTACCAATCAAACCAAGGCAAATTTGGTTCATTAGAAAGGAAGTAACTTTAGTAAAATGTATGTGAGAAAGAGGAAAGATAAAAAAAGTAAGTAAAACTGAAGCAACAAGTTAAAAGTACTGTAAATACTCACTGTAAGGTAACCTTGTTCCAGCAGATGGAAGCACAAAATTAACCTTGGCTGATGTTGAAAAAACTAAACTTAATTGGACCTGGTTACTATCTGGACGGTGACTACCTGGAAATTACAAAGTTGCAGACTACCCTGAGAAGTAAAACAAAAATGGTAAAGGTAATCTGGGAAAAGGTAACTGTAAGCATCTTTGTACTGTTACCAAGAAAACTATTGGATATATCCCTAGAACTTGACTTGGGAAAAAATTTATCTTAACTCAATCATGCTAAATTTAACTCTAGTGATAGGCTGAAATTAGAAAATGTTGGCTGGAGATTCTGGATATTGTGATATATAGACTTTTGAAAAGGGCAAACTTGCAGAAGGCAGGGGTAAGGGATTTTTTTTCCCCTTTTCAATATTTTAAGGCTTGGTAAAAAAAAAAAAAAGAACATCAACATATTTTCTGTAAAAATAGCATTTCTGAAAAGATTCTATTCCTCAGTTCCAGGCTACTATTTATTCATTTATTTGTATGCCACTCTTCTAAATAAGAGAGCTACCAATCTAGGCTATATTCAATCTAGCTAGTAGATAACTTTTCTGCATAGACAACATTGACCATGCTGTACCAAAAAGGCAAGAATTGTATCACAGTGCATAATTTTTCATTTATGCCCTTTTGTTCCCTACCTCCCATTCCTACCCTTAGATCACACAATTATTAATGGCATTACCTACTAGTATTTAGTTGGACCTCATAGATCACTCCATCACAGACTACTAGAAAGACAAATTTGATTTGTTCATAGAATTTGGGTCCATAGTGGATCTTGAACCAGTTGCAGCTTCAGCTCCTCAATCATGCTCATGTATCCATAATGGAGGGGAGATTTATGTTAATTCTTTTTTTCCATATAAAAAATTAGGTATGTCTGGTGACTTCACTGTATTCCTTATTCAGCTTGCCTGATGAATGTTTCTTGCTTACTTTTGGAGTTCCCTTTTTGTGAGGGGAGGTTTGTTTTGAATAATCCTAATATTTGACTTGATAAGATTTGAATCATCTGAATGAACAATTGAACAGTTATGGATTTATGATATTTTTTAAAGCCAGCTCAGCCTCTTTGTTTTTTTATTTAGCAATAAATACTGATAATTTGTAAAGGTGGTGGAAGAAACAAAATATTATACATTAACAAATATATAATGCATGTGTTGCCTATTATAAATAAACCTTTAATTTTGCAAAACGGAACTAGATATAAGTATTTTCCTACAATTAACAGTAAATGAAATATTGCTAAATTAAATTCATTTGAAATTAAGTTGTAGTTGTAAAAACCTGTATTATTAGGGAAAACCCACACTTGATAAAAGGAAACATTAAAACAAATATATGCTCCAATGATGGCTTGTTTATATTTCTACATAAACTCAAGGAAATGATTTTAATTTGAAATAGTTACTGTGTCAACTTACAGGAAATGATACGATCGCTTTCATGCAATTAGAAACAATACCACTATGGCAAAATATGTCTGGCAAGGAATATATTGACTTTGATGCATGCAACATAAGGTAAAGGTTTGTGTGCTGATGAGAACAAAAACAACAAGGAATTAAAACTGGTGGAAAAATAACAGGACTGAACAAAAAGAAGCAGCTAAATATGTCATGAAAAGAATGTTATAAAAGGGCAATTGTCTTTTACTCTATCTTATAATTATCTTAGTGGGAATTCAGTAGACCACAATTCATATGTATCAATCAAAATCATAGGAACATCTGGTTAGGAATTCTATCACAAGCTTTTGATGACATTTCAGATAAAACAGAACATGAAATCAAGTTAGTGTTACCCAGCAGTTAAGCTTTACCATGATATATTGTCCCAATTATGATTTTAAACATTGAAAGTATGCCAGAAGGTAGTGCATTTGTTTATCTCTAAATGTTTACATTTTAAATAATGTATCCAAATGCCAAAAGGATTTGAGAACTTTACATTAAGCCATATAAGTGTCCCACATATCATGTGGTGTTTTCATTTTACTTTTTTTAAAACCATGCAATAGTCTAGATCAGAGTTCTTCAAACTTGGCCCTTTTATGACTTGTGGACTTCAACTCCCAGAATTCCTCAGCCAGGCATGCTGGCTGAGAAATTCTGGGAGTTGAAGTCCATAAGTCATAAAAGGGCCAAGTTTGAAGAACTCTGGTCTAGAT
>NW_015387016.1:119548-133858 GCF_001527695.2 Protobothrops mucrosquamatus | reverse complement strand
TCAAAGCCTATAGATAGCAGGAATCCAGTCAGTTATAGATTCATACCAGAGTGAATATCCTTCTGCAGAAGTGTGAATAACATTTTATTTTTGGAACGAGAGGACAAGACTGCTTTGGGTGAACATTCAAGAGAGCAGGAGCCTATAATATAGGAAGACAGGGCTGGAATTTTCCTTTTTTCTGGGATTTGCTGGAGAGATGGGTTTCCTTTTTTTCAAAACTGTGTTAACCCTAGCCTAGAGTTTCATACACTGTTATTAATTTTATTTCCTTCTTTTCAGAATCACAGGAAAACATACCATGATTTTTTTGTCACTTTGATGCTGGGTGTCAGTGGTACAGGAAGGTTTTTGAAGATGCGTATTCTTGAAGCTATAGTTGGGCTTTCCTAATTCACATATCCAAATTGTTCAAGATAGGAATGCCAAACACTTTTATAGCAACATTAGGGATACTGTTGTATTTTAACTTTTTTGGGAAATGTGTTCAAGTATATTAGGATTGTGGTATGCGTTATCTTATCTTACATGTATGAGCCCCGTATGGTTTTTTACAATAAAATCTTTATGCTAAATCTTATTTAGCATATAACTTGTCATTTTATATGATAAACATATTTGTGGATCTGATTACACACTAAGGAAATGCAGTGCCACTAATATATTTCTTTAGCCTATTTATTCTTCTCTATAACTGTGATTCGGGGTGCCTTATAATAGTGCTTAAATAAATTTGAAGATAGATTGACTAATTTAATAAATCAGATAATTTAATAAATCATATTAAAGCAGTGCAAAAAAGCAAAGCACCCTCTTGGGAAAATCTAATCTGCCACTGTGTTTTAATTGTGTGTTTTATTGTACATTGCCCAGAGTCAACATGCATAAGATGGGCACCATATAAAATTGATAAATAAATACAAATAAAATTAAGAGTATCTCTTAATCTGAAGGGGCATATGGACAAGATAACAAGAATATTTGTCAGTAGCCCCGACACCTTGGAATTCTTTCCCCAGAAGTTTTTAAATCTCCCTGTTCATGGAATATAGAAGATTTTGAAGACTGTTGTTTTTCTATCATGAATGTTTCTGGTGTATTTCAAAATCAGGAAGCCTTTATTCATGCAAATCACAAAAGCTTCCATTTTTCCTGTATATTGCTGCTGTCATCTAGTGGTGATTGGGATTTTTGCAGCTTAGATATCTCAGGTGTGCCTAGAAAAGGCTTAGGAAAGGACCAAATCCTTTCCCCACAAGTCATCCCTGTCCATTGTCATAGATCTGATTACTCAGTTGCACCAGCGTGGATGTTGCTGATTTCCCATAATTGCCTGGGAATATCAGCACAGAATTGATGGATGATCTGTCTCTTCACTTCCAGCCCAATTCTACTTAAGAACGCTCTTTCAGTCTAACAAAGCAATTATTCTTTTGTAACTCATGCAGTCAAGAAATTACATGAAACAGTGCCTCTGATGGAAGAATGTTCTTCTATTTGGGTTACTTTGCACTGCAGCAACTTGGAATGCAATGATATAAATACTTTTGAAAAGTATAACTCACCAGGCATGGCTGCTTTATGGAATCCGAGAGTCAAAGACTAATGTAATAGCAAGTTTGGAGTCCTTCCTCCCCCCCTCACCCCATTTGTCAATGTTCACAACTCGAGATTTAACACTGTAGATGGATTTCTGCAAAATAAAATCTTAAAACTGGAGAAGTAGCAGTTCTAATATAGCAGTAGTTCATTTATTATGCCTTTACCATAAGTGTAGCACAAACACAATTGAAAGATATATTACAATTAAATATAACATAATATAAAGTGAGAAGCCTCTAAACTAAAACATTTTATGATGTACTATAATAACTTCTGTGTTTTCAAAATGACAAGCAAGGGTTTATTTATTTTAAAGGAATTTCAAGGGGGCTATGAAAAAGAAGACTCTTCATGGCTTTTTTAAAATGTTAAGTGCTCCAATTCCTGATAGGGAGACTATTCCAAAGAGCCCAGGTCATGTGAGAAAAAGTTCTAAATGTTGACATGGCTAGTGGAGAATGCTGTAGAACACCCACAGAAAGTGCCCTAGTTTTAAATATATACCTAGCAAAAAATAATGGAAAGAAAATCCTACTCCCGTTTTTCTTTAACAAATCTCAACAAATTCTTCAGTGACACTCAGAAACACACTTCCGTTGGCACCGAGAAAGAAACTTCTATTTTTGAAATGCTACTTTTTTGCTTTCTACAAATCTGCTGTAGCAATTACTTGTATTTCAGCTATTTAAAAAAAGGACATTCCCTTCCCTCACCCCAAATCCAACATTATGAGAATCCTCCTACTTTTAGAAGTAATAGCTTAGTGGCCAACTATTCCTACCATCTCTTTCCTGTCCTTTAGTTAGTTACCTCTTCAGGAGAGGATCTGACCTTATAACTCACCCTAAGGTCAGTTAACGGCTTACCAAAGGACCTGCAGAAGCACAGTGTACAGCATCAGCTGGATCAGGTCCATCTCCATGTCTATTCATGTCCTTCAACAATGCTCCCTCATCTCTTCAGGCATAGTAGATAGCACAAGGGATGGAAAGAGAGGGATATCTGGCCTGCCAGGGTCCCACCCTCCTGATCAGTGGTAGGAGGCCCAGGACAGTAGGCCCAGTCAGTGGTAAGAGGCCCAGAATCTCTCAGGATTCTCTGCAGATGTTTTATTGTCCTAGCAGGTGGGAGGTAAAGTTCTGGCTTAGGCAATGGGTTGGTATAGTAGCAAAAACATGGCTTGGTGCTTGTTAAATATTGGTTGGCCTGGTAGGACCCACAAGATTCTGGGCTTCAGGGGGGCCCCAACAGGCTGGCTGCACTGGAGATGGCCTCACAAGCAGGGAGGATTCCATGTTTCCTCTATGTCTCTTTGTTATGATTTCTAGAATAAAATATTTTATCTTGCTTTCCTCATTCTGCACTAGCTGAGGTTCTGGTCCTCCTCTATTGCCTGCCTGTCCTTATATATTCAGACATACAGAGAAGAATAACAGAATAAGAGTCTGAAGGGAGGAGCAGCAATGGTGTGAGCAGAATGAATACAAGGGACCGGCAGTGGCTGCAGGCAAAGAATTGTTGTTCAAAGCAAAGGGAAGATGTGTGGTGTATCTTTTTTCACACCTTTTTGATTGACTATATCTGCACAATAAAAGCACCACCTCCCCTTCAAAGTTTTCTAATCTTGTTATATTCACTTTAGAGAGTTCTTTAAAACAAGAGCCCAAGCCTTATTTAATACTGTGCTCTCATATCAGTCTCCCTTCCACACCTCATAGTAACAAGTGCATAAGAATCTACTGGCATCACTCAGAGAACAGGAGAACAATTTCTAACAGCAAATTGCTGGAAAAGTTGATCAGATAGGATTGCAACTAGCAGCCTCTAGTGATCCTGGACAATTTAGCATATAGCTTAAGGCATCCTGGACCCGACTAAACATTTTTAAGAAGTGGTTGATATTACTATCTGGCTGGTCATATAATGCTTACACATATGCAGCACAGGGTATCAACAGGAAAGAAGTTACCTTGGTAACAGAAAAGGAAGGCAATTGATCAGTAAAGAGCAGCTGGAAAGGAAAAGAGAGAGTCAGTGCTGATAAGAGAGAGAAACTAAAGCAATTATTTGAAGGAGAGAGAACAGTGAGAAAAGGAGAGTAAATGATTGAAATAGTTGTGAGGTATGGTTTTCAAAAAGAGTGACAGTTCCTGAGACAAAAAGGAAAAAAAGCATAGAGATCTGCTGAAGATTTCAGCTAAAAGGAAAGTTTGAGGAAAGGTGATTGTAAACCACAAATCAGTGGTAGTGTGACAACCTATTTCAGCCATGGTTTTGTTGTGACTGTTCATATTATCCATGCAGGAATCCAAACACTTTGAACTAGTTCTGCTGATAAGAAGCTGGGAAAATAGCATTGTTTAGTTTCTTATAGGAAGTGTTCTCATGGGATATAGAAGGAGGGAGCATAGATGCCAGGATGGTATTAGGGACATTTCCAGAGGAACTGGAATGGAGATGTGTAAATGGCTGGCCCTTGAGTCAGACCTAGAGAGCTAAAGATCAATGGTATTATCAACCAGAGAAAAGCCATTTACCAACCTGAATCACGGAGGAAACAATTGCAGGGGATTGGGGGCAAATCTGATTTAATAAAGATGAGAATTTTGGACTCTATTCAGTGGAATATTAACATATTTGCTGCTTGTATTCTGCTAAGATTTTATTGAACCCTAAAGTAAGAAACCATACTGATAACCAACATCTAAATGTTGAGGAGTATGCCACCACGGTGTCTGCATATATCCAAAAGTGCATAGAGGATGTCTGTGTCCTTAAAAGCATTGTTGTGAGGGCAAATGAAAAAAACGTTGCTGACTTATGAGGTCCACAAGATGCTGAAGGCACGAAATGTGGCTTTTAAATCCGATGACATGCTGGCACTTAGAACAGCCAGAGTTAATTTGAAAAGTGCCATAAAAGGTGCAAAGCAAGCCCATTGCCAGAAAATTCAGAACTTTTTTCAGGACCCAACAAACACCAGGTGAATGTGGCAAGAAATCCAGGCCATTACGAATGATAAGGTGGCTCCATTGAGATGCAAGGATGACACAGACTTCCTAAACAAGCTGTGCCCCATCCTGACGAGCAAGTGCTTAGCTTTGATGTCACCTCTGTCCGGAAAACACTGTGGAAAGTTAACATTCGGAAAGCAGCAGGCCCAGATAATATCCCTGGACATGTTCTTAAGGAATGTGCAGATGAGCTGGCTTATGTTCTCACAGATATTTTCAATCTCTCATTGCAGCAGGCAGTGGTCCCATCGTGTTTTAAGATGGCCATCATTTTGCCAGGTGCCAAAAAAGTCCACAATTACAGGCCTCAATGATTACTGTCCGGTTGCACACCCATCATTATGAAATGCTTTGAGAAGCTGATAAATGACATTATTGTATCTAGCCTCACGCCAGCATCTGACCCGCTTCAGTTTGCTTACCAACCAAATTGCTCTGTGGAGGATGCTATTTGTTCTGTTCTCCATCTGAGCTTGAAGCATTTAGAGGAAAGAAATATTCATGTGCGTTTGTTGTTTGTCGACTTCAGTTCGGCGTTTAACACAATCATTCCCCAGCATCAAGTAGACAAACTGGGCCTTTTAGGCTTAAACGCTCCTTTGTGCAACTGGATTCTTGATTTTCTTACTAACAGGCCCCAGTATGTGAAGCTGGAACAAATATTTCTAACACTATTTTCTTGAGCACAGGTTCTCCTCAGGGCTGCATCCTAAGTTTGCTGCTGTTCACCCTGTTGACCCATGACTGTTGTGGTAGGTTTGCCACCAACCATATTGTGAAGTTCGCAGATGATACAACAGTAGTGGACCTTATTCATGATGACAATGAGGGTGATTACCGCAAGGAGGTTGAGGGTTTGGTGAACTGGTATAAGTAAATCAGCCTAGTTTTAAATACTGGAAAAACCAAAGAGATCATTGTCAATTTCAGAAAAGGCAGGCACAGCCACACTTCTCTGTGCATTAATGATTCACCTGTGGAGATGGCTACCAGCATCAAATTCCTGGGTGTGCAGTTAACAAGTAGGCTGGCTTGGTTGCTCAACAGCGAGACACTAGTGAAGTGAGCACGCAGCACTTGCATTTTCTGCATTGCTTGAGAAAAGCACATTTTCCTTCCCCTGTCCTTCCCACTTTCTATAGAGGGACGATCGAGAGCATCCTGTCATACAGCATCACAGTCTGGTTTAGAAGCATCACTGCTTCAGACAGGAAGGCGGTGCAGAGAGTGGTGAGGCTGGCTAAAAAGATTATTGGCAGTCCCCTCCCTTCCATCCAGGACATAGCACAGAAGCGTTGCTTGAGCAGGGTCCGGAAGATTGTCTGGGACACTACACATCCTCTTCACAACCTGTTTTCTTCGTTACCTTTTGGGAGGAGGCTCCATGGTATCTGAAGCAGAACATTCAGATTCATTCACAGTTTTGTTCCATACAGTATTAACCTTGTGAACTCTAGAGCTTCCTCATTTCATTATGTATTTAAGATGGACAGTGATTAATATTTATATGTTACTTATATGTAAGGGTGTAGGTCTATACATAAGTTGTACATAGCATGTTTAAATATGTGTTATGTATTTGTACACTTTGAAAGCAATCAATTAAATTTCATTTTTAATGTGTGCCATTGTGCCCATAGTAAAAAAAAAAAAGACAATAAAGGTTATCTATTTATCTATCATTCACTGGCCACAATACATCATAGCTCTGTCAATTTGCTTTACAAGATGGATTTAGAGATGTCATTCAGAGTAAGATGAATCAAAAAGGTCTCGGAAGAGTTTTGTCACCCAAGAACAAAAATTTTCAAGCTTTGGTTTCTTACTCATTGCAAGGCTAGCATAGACAATGCCTATTTTGAAAATTGTGTACTTTATTACAAAATATTGGCTACAGCTATGAAGCTCTTCTTAAACAGGAACTAGAATTAGCTTACTTTTTGGATGGTTATAAGAAAAAAGAACATATTCAATCTTCAACACAACCTATATCACATATGCAGTATAAAATCATTAGTATCCTGGACTTGGAGGCATCTTTGATAATTTTCTGCAAAATTCAGGGGATGTTTCTTCAAGTGTGGAATAGGATAGCTAGAACATAAAGAGGATTATTTCTGACCAAGCCAACCTTAGTAATATAATTGTGCCTTTAATTAATTGGCTTGTGAAGAGGATGAGATTGTCAAAAGTTTATTTCAATGTGTAGAATGAAGATAAATCATGGTGCTGCATCTGCATTGCTAAAAAAGATCTTCTGTATCAATGGTTATTGGCCAAGATAGCAAAATAAATGAATATTTATTGCAGTCATCAGACCAGAAATAAAACCCCTGCCAAATATAAAAAATTAGCTATTAACAAGGAAGATAGAGGGAATAAACATTAGAGGCAAAATTTCTATCTTGAACATGGCAAGAATTGTTTCCTTGGTCTGAAGGATATTAAGAAAAGCTTATTATATTATATTATTATTATATTACATTAATTATATTATAATAATTATTATAAAGTCTTCCTAGTGATGAAGCTGATAGTCCGCTAATAGTAGGGCTTTTCATGATAAGTTACAACAATACCAACAATAAAAAATGTCCCAGTGTTTTAAGTTTTTAACTATTATGAGGATTAAGACGTAGATACAAGAAAATGCATAAATATCTTTCCTAGAGCATCTCTGAAAGTAATACAGTTGAGATAAAAAGCTTCAAAAAACTTGGAAGGTCAAAATACAATTCAGACTAGAGACATTTTTGATAGGGTTGATAGACAAAAATTTGGAAACATTGCATTTTTTTTAATATGATAATTGCAATAGGACTTCTGTATGCCAATGTTGGAAGGATTTAGCGATACCTACAATGGAACAGTGATTGTTAAAACTGATGGAACTGGCTGGGATAGCAAAACTGATGGCTCTGATTACAGAAAAGACATTGGCCAAATTTAATATCAAATGGAGGGCCATCTTGGATTTTTTGTAGGAAACAAAAAATAAATAAATCATAACACAGATTTCATGACTAGGAATATTCATACATTAGTTAAAAAATGAATGTTATGTTGTAATTGTAGAGCACCAACTGAACTTATGTTTATCTGCTGTAAAAGAAGTTGCAACTCATTCTTTTTTGTGTCTATTTTTGTTTTTCTTTATATATTTTTTTCTTTAATATTTCTCTATTATGTTTTCTATTCTATTCTATTCTATTCTCTCTCTTCACTATTAGTTTTTTATTTTTACTTTAAAAATTATATATATATAGAAAGCTAGCTAATATAAGCCCAATTCTTATTTCTAAGACAAAAGTCTGTCTGAAAAGATTTTTCATAGTGGTTTTACAAAAAAAAAAAGTGATTAGTCTGAAGGGAACGGAGTCATGGAAATATTATTTTCTTTGTTTTATCACAATGCCAAAACTATATGAAGGAGATTAATATAAGGTTCCCAAGAAATTATGCATTGATTTGGTAATTTATTATAATTGTAATGTGTTTAATGTCAAATGTTCTCTGAGTAATTAGCATAAAAGAATAACAAAAGGAATGAATATAAACACAGTTTAGAAAAATCAAAGGATTGGTTTTTATTTATTTTTTTATCAACTGGAAAGATGATAAGCGACCATATGACATGTGGAGTAGGTATATTTCTTTAGCCTGAATCCAGCAGGATTTTTTGGGGGAGGGGGTACTACTTTGCCTATCCATGACAGAACAAGTTATCCAGAGAAAATGACAGAAACAAGTCCAAGAACTTCTTAAGTTCACCTATAAAAATGTGGTCAAACTTCAGTCATCTGTGCTGTCCATACAAGTACTTAAGTATTGCCAAGATGGAAGAAGCCATGGACTCAGGTTGTGCAAAGTATAATGAAGATGCTAAAGATGAATGAAAACCATTTGCTACCTTCACTTTTAAGTTAAGATGTGATATTTCAGGATTCCCTACAATCATTGTGATGCATCTGGTAGAAAACTACACATAGGAAGAATATGCTTCATTACCCTGACAACAGCAGAAACTGGACAAATGTCACAGCTAGATGGTACCATCTAGTGGTCATAAAGGCTTGAGAAGAGGAGAAGAAGTAGAAGAAACTGCTTTTAGCAAAATGAAAATGCCATGTCAATGAATAATATGAATTGAATCAGTCTGGGTAATGTTTGTCTGTCTCTTTGTTGAAAAATGGTTTTCTGATATAGAGGGTTACAAACAGAGAGCCCTGGATTTCAGCACATTGGAGCAAATTTCAACATCATTATAGGAAATTATTATTTCTGCTTTACCATGAACTGAACATATTTAACCACATTAAGGTTATGTAATTTTTTTTTTTGCTTTCATCCACTTGCATAATTATGCAGTAAATCCATTTAGATCACTGTATTTTGTTAACCTGCTTTAAACAATTTTGTTTTGTGAAAGAATGCTAAGTTTGGGTAGATCTGAACTAGATTGACCTGGCTACTTATCGGTTCAAAGACACTTTTCCAAATTTGGTTGATTTTTTCCCTAATATTGTTAAACACACATTGACTATGCTGGTTTCTATAATGCTTTGTTTTATTAATGAATTAACTGATTAATCTGTTAAACCTGGATAGTGAATTCATTTAAAATTAATTTATTAGAAAACTTACCTTTAATTTAGCAAATATTGTTCAAGTTCCGTAGAAATATCTATGAAACATCTTCAAACTCATAATGGGACAGTGTGGAGAGGAGATAGAAAAACTTTATGCCTTGGACCTTTATTGCTGTATGTGTATATGTATATTTCTGTGTGTGTATACACATTCCACATTCACATACATATTGGAAATCATTATGCTTTGGTAAATTATGCAATTAGAAATAACAAAACATTAACAATAATGATCAAATGAACAACAATAAAAACTGGGCTATACAAAGATGCACCCTTCAGTTCTATACTAATGATCAGATCTAATTTAGTTTAAAATCTATCATGTGTCAGCTGTCTGACAAATTATATTTTTGACAGCTTCCATCTTTAAAAATGTACTAAAACTCACTAAGACCTATATAATAGCAATAATTGGCCAGCACAGGTTTATTATCAGAAGCAGCTGTTCTTAACCAATCTTGAACAAGAGAGTGTTTTGGCAACAAGTGATGCATCTTAAAAACTAAACTTAAAGACATATAATGTATGTGTATCACATGATAATAATATAATAGTAACACCCCATTGTTGTGGAGGAGAGGCTTGTAATGCTCAGATGAGGCTAGAAGCTATGCTGGTGGTAATGTATTCCCCCAGAAAGGTCACCCATGTTGGGCAGATTTTAGCAGAAGAGCCAGATTAAGCATGTCTGTTAACCCATTTAATATAGTGAGAAAACGGGGGAAAATCACCCAGGACCACATCAGATGTTTAAGTTTTAAAAAGTTCTCAGTGAGATTCAGGATTTATGTGCTAGCCCTGTAGGATTACTAGAAGGAGAATAGCCACAGTCAAGACAAAAGTATGCTGTGATTTTTTTTTCTGCATATAATAACAATGTGACAAAGTAGCAACAGTTGTGCATTGGAATATCTGCAAGAAATACCACTTGCCTGCAAGCAAGAACTGGTGAGACCACAAAACAGACTAAGTAATAGAAAATGAATAAGCTAAAATACTCTGGGACTTAAGAATACAACAGACAAGCATCTGCCACAAAACACTTCAAAGTTAACAATTGTTGGGAAGGGAGACAAAAGTCTGGATAATGGACACTGCAATACTTAGACACAGCAGAATAGAAGAGAAAGAACTCGAGTAAGTCATAAAATATAAAATCTGCAAATAGAAGTGGAACTACTGTGGCAAAAAGAAAGCAAGAATAGTAACAATCTTAATAGGAGCCTTGGGTGTAATTCCAAAACATCTGTAGAGCATCACTTGAACACCATTGGCACTGACAAAATCCCCTCAGTCAATTGCAAAAGGCAGCTTTACTTGTAACAGATTACATTCTGCAATGATAATGTAATGGAGCCTGCCAATTACATTCATAACTCAAAGATTTCAGCTTACAAGAAAGAGCTGCCTGTTCCCTCCCCCCATGCTAATGCCTTGGAAAGAAAGCTAGGCCTTCGCTGGAGTCTCAGAAAAAGACGGAAGCTTCTGGAACTCTGCCACATGGCTCGGCAATGGAGCATCTTCTCCTTCCATACCCCAACCTCTTGAGCTCTGGAGATCTTGGAAAGGTGAGTGATCAGTGATCGGGGTGGGGTTTAGAGGAGGCCCAAGTGGCTGTGGGAACCCCAAGAGGTGGGAAGCAGAGGATGGGGTATTGGGGGCTGAAGGCAGGGACAACCCATGCCTGAGGCACCCCCTATTCAACTTAATGTCCAGCATGTTTGTTCTACCAATGCATGGGGGCAGCAGGGATGAAAGTTCATTCGTTTAACATGATCCATGGGAGGCAGGGAGAGGTGGAAAAGCCAAGGAACATGCTCATGCAGACAAAACCTAAAGCACACAGCTTTAGAAGCACAGAAGCGAAGACGGCTTCCTGTTTCAAGTCTTGTGAAGGAAAGCAAACTTACTGCCTCTCTCTCCTCTCCCCAACTTTAGCACCATAGGCTAGCTCAGGGGTAGGCAACCTTGGCTCTTTTATGACTTGTGGACTTCAACTCCCAGAATTCCTGAGTCAGCATGGCTGGTTCAGGAATTCTGGGTATTGAAGTCCACAAGTCATAAAAGAGCCAAGGTTGTCTACCCCTGGGCTAGCTAAAGCAGCATAGCCTTGGGAAGACAGGCAAACTTGCTCTTTCTCCCAAACTAGCTGCTACAATTATGCTAATCCCTGGGAAGAAAGAGAAGGGTTTCAGTTTACAAGAAAGACCTACCATCTCTCCCCCCCCCCATGATAATACTTTGGGAAGGAAACTAGGCCTTCCCTGGCACCTCAGAAATGACAGCCAGTTCTGGAAGTCTACCACATGGGTCAGCAATGGAGTGGCCTTCTCCTTCCAAAGGAAGGAAAATGATAGGAGGAGGGAAATAGGCAGGGGGCATGCTGTAGCATCTTTGCAATTGATTATAAGGGCAAATGACCGCAGGAGGGCTGCAACAGTCATAACTTTGGGACTGGGTCTTAAGTACTTTTGGGGGTATCATTGTAACTTTGAACCATCGTTAAGTGAACTGTCATAACCTGAGGACTACCTGTACCAAAAACAACAACTCTCCCACGTCTTTGGGAAGGATTGGATAGGTGGATAAAATGCCAAATCTAGTCTAAACATATTGCTGATTGTGCAACCAACCATAATAATTCCACTATTTTTAAATAGAGAATTACCGGTATGAGACCTGGTTCTCTTCTTTCTCCCCTCAGCACAGTAAATCTGTAAGACAGAACACACTTCTCGAGCAATCATTGCTAAAAGCATTATCTGCAATGATTGCTGAGGCAACAGAAAGATTTTGCAAGACATTCATATCCCCCCCCTCCCCAAAATTACACTAAACTCTATTGTCACCTCTTGGACAGTTATCAGAAAACATAAAGGACTGTACCAAGATGCAAACAGCTTTTTTAAAGAATGTACTGCAAAATCAAAGACAGGCCATTTTTAAAATTTTCAAGATGTTTGCTTTTAATAAAATGGCACCAGATCAGAAATGAGTGATCCAAGAAGCCAAATACAGTTTGCCTCAGATTCCTTCTCAACACATTGAAAATCTCAGCCATGCAGGGTGAACACATTAAGCTCCAACTGAGTTTCCATATATAGAGGGATAATGTGATGGAGGCCTATTATATTGTTTCTGAAGTCTATAAAGCAGTGCTTCCCAAACTTTTTCTTTATTACCCAGAACTACTTCTCAGAAAGTCCTTATTTAAATTTCCCTGTTGTGATTGGGTAATACGTTTGTGTGTCATTACCCAAAGAAAACCACTTTTACCCAATTTTGGGTAATTTATCCAGGTTTGGGAAGTACAATTTTAAAAGAAATGTTTTTGTTGTGTAATGAGATGTTGGGGGAGAGGAATCTGAGCCTCACAGCGAGATTATCCTTGCCACAAGTCTAGGCATTTCTACTTTTTATTTTCCCTATAAACAAAATGCTCTAAGTAAATATTTGTTGTTGTTGTTAGTTGCGAAGTTGTGTCCGACCCATCGTGACCCCATGGACAATGTTCCTCCAGGCCTTCCTGTCCTCTACCATCTTCTGGAGTCCATTTAAGCTCACGCCTACTGCTTCAGTGACTCCATCCAGCCACCTCATTCTCTGTCGTCCCCTTCTTCTATTGCCCTCAATCTTTCCCAGCATTAGTAAATATTAAAGCTATATAATTTACATCATAGTTGGCATTTGCCCAGAATCCCTGCAGATAGCCATGATGACAGGCTTTCATAGGTTAGCTGTCTAATATTTTCTCTTAAAAATAGGATGGGTGACTTTTTAGATGTAAGGATTACAATGCAGTTCCACATGGTGTACTTTGCAGAAAGTTTCCCAAACCTTTGCAGCTAGAGGGTATAAAAAAGAACAAATTTTTAGAATTTCATTAATATGATATTCATGCAAAAACACAGGATGAAACTTTATATTAAACAAGTGTTATCCATCTGTTGTTCCACATCCTATTTTACCTATGTGTCCATGTTTTCCTCTTTGTTAAAGCTGCTTTGGGTAGAAAATTTCATAACTGCTAAGTATTATACACCTTCTGCTTATTTTGACAAAACTTTAGTTTATTTCTGTGGTCTTTGTCCCCTTCCTAAACTAGCACTGGACGACATTCCTTAAGAACCCACAGATACTTCCTAAGCCTTAAGGGCCATTCCTTAATAGTTCAATAATGTATATGTGAGATAATTTCCCATCATTCCAACAGTTGTGTGTTGATGTGTCAGATGTTTGGCAATCATTTCTTCTCCCACTGTTGCTATTCTCTTTTTTACATAATTCTTATACTATTGATTTTTATTACCTATTGATTGACAGTCCTCATTTTGAAAGTTTGTTTGAATATCCATTGTTTTTCCTTTCATAGATCTGGACAAGTGTTCAGAAATCACTGATGGCACCTTACCCTGAATGCTTTTCTAGAGTTTCCCTGCTGAACTAATTTGTTCTGAAACCATTTAAAAACTGATATATCTATTCTTGGAAAATAGCACCTCATCTATAGGTGAGATTGGGTCTCTGTTTCTGCTCCATACAAATCCTGTATGGCATTTGGAGTATATGGAGCAAGACAACTTTGCTGGGCATAATATATTCAGGTCTGTGGAGAACAGAAAAATAAAAATGGTTTTCTCATAAAAACCCTGTGATGTGAAAAAAAACACCCTCTTTTATATTAGAGTACAAGATTACAGTATAAGAAGAACTAATAAAGGAGAATATTTGTAGCTCAGGGTTAAAATGATGGGTCCCTGGTGCTCTCTGAGTTTGGGTGTTTTCTTGCAAATATTTTGTTACCCAAACTAGATAATATCATCAGTGCTAGGTGATGGTATTCATTATTATTATTATTAATTTAATTTATATACCGCCCTTCTCCCGGAGGACTCAGGGCGGTGCACAGCATATTAAAACAAATAACAATAAAATACCAGAATAAAAACCCCTCTAAAACCAAATTAAAAGCCAAATATTAGTAGCTGTGTAATAATTAAAATTATATTAAAATCATCCCTAACTAAAATCCACCCTAGGTC
>NW_015387016.1:114384-117896 GCF_001527695.2 Protobothrops mucrosquamatus | reverse complement strand
GGTCCAATGCTGCGGCGGCAGTTGTCTCCCAAGCCGCCGCCTGATTTTCCGCCGAGTCGTGGACCAGATCCTCCGGATATGGCCCAAGCTCCGTCAGGAACCTCTCAGGGTCCATCAGTCGCCTGGGACGGAACCATCTAGGTGGTTCCGTCTCCCTGCGGCGAGGGGGAGCGGTCCGGAAGTCCATCCTTAGGAGAGAGAATGATCTGATCATGACAAGGGCTCAATAACTATCTCCCCTAATGCCAGATCATTCTGCCACTGGCCCGAGACAAAAATCAGATCCAGCGTGTGTCCACCCGTGTGAGTGGGGGCATGTATTAATTGGGTCAAGTCCATGTTTATCATCTAGCACTATGATGTTACCTTATTTGGGTAAGGGGGCATGGTGTCTCAGTGGTTAAAGATGCTGAACATGTCAACTGAAAAGCTGACAGCCGGGTTCAAAAACAAGTGTTTCACAATGGGGTGAGCTCTCATTACTTGCCCCAGCTCCTGCTCACCTAGCAGTTTGAAAGGATGTAAATGCAAGTAGATAAATAGGTGCCACTTCAGTAGGAAAGTAACAGATTTCTGTGGGTCCTGGAATATAGTCATGCTGGCCACATGACTATGGAAATGTCTTCAGACAACGCTGGTTACTTTGGCTAAGAAACAGAGATAAATACTACCCCCTAGAGTAAAATATGATGGATAGGGGAAACCTTTACCTTTAGTTTGGGTAATGAAATGTCTGCAAGAAAAAAACCCAAGCTCAGAGAGCACCAGGGACCCCTCAGCAGCAAACTACGGAGGAGGAAAAGGAAGTTGCTAACTCAGACATACAGTATAAGGGTTAATAGTTAATAGATTCCTTCTACCTCCATTCCTTTTAAAGGGTTTTTTTTGCTGCAAATCATTTTCAGCAAAAAGATATTTTTTTAAAAAAATATTTAATATAAAGAACAAATATTTTCCCCCTAGTTTATTTGAATCCACCCTGATGTCTGGTGACTGCCTGGCTTAATCGCTACAGTCTTCTTGGCAAGATTTCAAAAGTGTTTTGCCACCGGCAGCTTTCTAAAGCTGAGAGAGACTGGTGTAAAGTGGGACGAGCACTTATGTTTTCCTGGTGTCTAGCCTGGTGCCTTAACCACTATACCAAAATGGCTCTCTGTCAAAGCTTATGCTACACTGAAAATTATAGCCTTTAAGGTCCAAAGACTCTCTGTTACTTTTCAATTTAAAAAATGCTTTTGCTTTCCAGGTCTTGTACTAGCCTCCAGGATTCATCCTACTTTTAGGACACTCAAAACTTGTGCCTTCATTTAAAAAAAAAATAGCCACCTAAAATTGTCCATCCAAAATGGCTGTATTAATATAAAGCCTAAGAGCCCAAATGTTAATGCTGTACTTTAATGCAAAGTGAATTTCTAGAAACTGGGGTTCTATAAAGGAAACAATGTCATAAATATTAATTTATACTTTTTTTTATTTTTCTGTCATGTCCTTTTTGGTGTAATCAAACATCAAGTATGGCTGCTACTTTCTTGATTGTAAATATCTAGTGTCTAACAGATAAATGTTGGCTGCCAAGACATGTTTTTAAAACAGTAGGAATGATATTCATACATTAGCTAGCATTTCATATAAATACTGTAGAACTTTGCAAGCCAGAACCAGCACTTGCTTATTCCCTGGAAGTCCTCTAAAATACAGATTGAATAGGAGATATACTTAAGAAAAGAGGAGCAGATTTATTTCAAATGATGAATGACTCTGCCGACATGTTCCTCCATCATTGTTTCCTTAAACATTTGCCCATCTGTGCTGGCACATTTTGTTCTGCAGAAGGTAGTTTTTCAAAGTTTATTGACAAGGCATTTCTCTATTCCTACTTTTGTTCCCTTAGAAATAACAGTGAAGATGATACAGTCGATAATAACCTTGCAATATAATTTATACAGCAACTCTCATACTTACTTCTGAAATTAAACACATAACAAGATCTGTTTGCATAAACAATAGAATGCAAGTTCTTCACATGATTACTAACTTAACAGCCAGTTATAGTTTAATATTTAAATAGTTTTAGCTATACTAGATACTACATTTAGGTCAAAGGTTGAGGGTTAAGCTATTACAAGAACAGATGCATTATAAATCATCAGGGAAGATGGTTTTTCACAAAGAGTGAAGCAGAATTAAATTTATATAAGCAAGATTCTATTCTTGCTTATATATTCTAGAATCTAGAATACCATGTTTCCCCCAAAGAAAGATCTACCCCGAAAATAATCCCTAGCTTGATTTTTGGGGGTGGGCCTAATATAAGCCCTACCCCCAAAATAAGCCCTAGTTTTGGGGCTAGGTGCACACTTAAAAATCAAGCGAGGGCAGTGGGGGTGGAGCTGCCCCACACGCCCCTCACCCACTTACCAGGCTTCCCATGAATTGACACCTGCCTCTCCTCACTGGCCCACTTCTTCTGCAGCGCCCCCCAGCTGTTCTGTCCCAGCCTACATACATCCTTGTTGCTGCACAAAGACAACCCGCTTTTAATAGTAGACTGGAAAATAAACCCTTTTTATTTGAGTTACAGACCTGATAATTGTCCCAGAAAAACAAAAGCAACAGAACACTTTTCCAACAGAGCAAACGGAGCACGAGTCAAACATGAAATAACTCACAGGCAAAATAAACAGACCATGATCTCTTGACTCTGAAGTTCTTTGCAACCAGCCTTGCCCACACATTCCCTTTTTGTTACATAGCCCTCAAGGCGTGGTTTCTCACTGCTTTCTCCTCTTCCCCTGGAGTTGCCCCATTGCCTTCCTCTGTCTTACTCGTGCAACCTGCCTACATTTACAAGCATCTCTGAGGTCTTTCAGCTGTGCTTCCCCCGAGTCTGACTCATCTTCCCGGCACAGCTGGCTCTCAGCTCGATCACGAGTGGAAGGACCACCTCCTCATCAGTCTGTAAGTCCTGCAGTTCATCAGAGCCTCCCTCTGACTCTGATGGCTCTCCAGGCCCCTCCTCCTCCTCCTCCTCCTCCTCCTCCTCCTCCTCCGATTCCCCAGACTCAACTACCGGGATCACAGGCTGGCATGGAATCACAACACCAGCCTGTATTTCACACTTTCTGGAAGGCTTCTGCAGCCGAGCACTGAACTATGGATTCAATCCGTAGCTTGGTTCTCAGCCACAGAGGTCTTCTGGAAATGTAGGCCAGGGCTCCATTTTCAGCTGCAGAATGAAGCTGCTCCTTCAGTTGCAGAAGAAGTGGGCCAGCTGGGTGGGGCTGTCAGTGCCACTGCCACGAGATGAGTGGAAAAGACACCCCCCTGAAAATAAGATCTGGTGCCTCTTTTGGAGGCAAAAGAAAAATAAGATCGGGTCTTGTTTTCAGGGTAACACAGTAAATAAGAGCACCCCATAAAAACACTTTAATGAAATCATTAATTCATAAGGTTAGAATGTATTATTTAAAAGGGTAGACAACTGTAAGCAAATGTACTATGAAAAACTAAAT
>NW_015387016.1:76757-112478 GCF_001527695.2 Protobothrops mucrosquamatus | reverse complement strand
TTTTTTTTATGATGAAAACAATAAAAATTTTATATTGAAAAAAAAACAATATGATCACATTAGGATACAGAGTCAATTTAATTTCACATTTAAAAGTGGGACAAAATGAGAAGTAATACCAATCCTTTTCTTCCCACCTTAGCATAGTTTCTTTTTATTAGTTAATTCTTAAAATACATTGTACAATTAATGTTCCTTCTGTATAAAATTGATTGTCATTGTATAATTGTATGGTTTCTCTTGTTGGAAGCTTCTGGAAGATATCAGAAAAGCATACATAAATTTCCAATGTTGCAGCAAACTGCCATCTGTTTGCTTTTGTAGACCATTAACATTTCTCCTGCAATCCAAGTTCTTATATTTTTCTGTAGATCCTCAGTTTCAGAAGGCTATGGCTGCTGGCTCACTATTCTACATTTTTATTTTGCAGGTAAGACAAACTTTCCCAGCAAAGTGAATATCTTTTCAATAAAAGATTCTCAGAATATGTGGTTCAGATGGTTTGTATTTGTGAAAATGTTGGCATGTAACCTCCATTAATTGTTTCAGCTACTCTTTTCTGAATCGTGATTGGTGTATAGTAGCTTTAATCAAGGAATTTAGCCATGCTCTCCTAAGACAAAGACATTTAGCAAATATGTACTCATGCATTAAATTCCTGCTTGCTGCCAACATCATCTGTTAGGTTAAAATCTTTCCTTAGTGAACAGGACAATAGGGACAATGCTCGTCCAAATAAGCATTTGCTGGCTGAAAATAGAAAGAATGTCATAACTTAAAATATCACAGCATTGGGATACAATGCAGTTTCAGTTTTCTCCTTAATTTTACATTAATGTTTAAAAAACAATTTAAAATTAATAATAGTTTAAGAATTTAAAATTAATCTAGAATTAATTTTTAAACATTTTTTTTAAAAAAACAACAACTTTGTATGTTTTGATGAAGGTTCAGATAAAGTTATCTGAAAGTTGAGTCATGACAACTAGATATATTTTCTTGTTGGTTTGAAATGTTTTGCTGCTTATTTAAATAGCTTCTTCAATCTAAGCAAGTTGGTTTGGAGGAATCTAAGTAGCCAGAGAGTTGTTGGAATGTACCAACTCCTAAAATTCTTACAAATCATTAAGTGTGGTCTTCCATGGTGAACCTGTGAAGTGGTCTTAATCTTCTTGGGGACTGATAAGAGAAGAGCATAAAAAATGGGGGGCTGCTCAAACTGCTCAGGCCATGATTCAACTTCCAGAGAACGCTATGTTTTTATTAAAACACTGTTTCATGTGGAAAACCTAGCTATCAAAGGGATAATTTTCATGTATAATCCTGGGAGGATTAACCCAAGATATTTTTCTATCTAAAGTTATGAACATGACCTCACTTTTCCTTTTTATTTTACCTAACTGAATTTGTAGATGAATCCTTTTTTTGATGGAAATGATGGGAAAGAATAGTCTATACTAAATCTGACCAAGTGAGAATCACAGTCAAGTGATGTGATAGCTTTATTCTTCAGCAGATGACAGCTATCTCCCAAAATTTGCTTCCTTGAAGCTACTGTCTTACTTCAGCTAATGATACAGTATATAGTTGTGTGTGTGTGTGTTTCTATGTTGTCTCCTGGTGACTACCTGAACTAGTCCCTACAGTTTTCTTTGGCAAGATTTTTCAGAAGTGGTTTGCTAGTGCCTTCTTCCTAGGGCTGAAAGTGACTGGCCCAAAGTCACTCAGCTGGCTTTGTGCCTAGAACAGAATTAGAACTCATAATCTCCTGTTTTCTTGCCTGATGCCATAACTACTACACCTCCCATATTGTTCAGTTAAATACAATAAACTACATAAAGTAATGTATAAAATGAAATGTATAAAAAAACATGGCATATTAATAACAGAAACAGCAAAGCAAAATCAATTGTAAAATTGTATACTTTAACTGGAGAACTGATTGAGCCAATGAAAATAATTTCAAGGAAAACAGGAAAAAAGTACTTGAAATTCTATTGTTTAGATTGCAATCAATCAAATGACTAATTTTACCTCTTCAATGTGCCAGTTGCAAATGACAAAAAATTGCCTAATGTGCAATTTATCTTATAGAAAACAGAAACATTTTTGATAGACCAAATTCTGACCAAAGTAAAGTGTTTTCAGTACAGTATAATTAGTACTCCAATTCAGAATAGCTTTTCTTTAAAATAACTGTAAACTTGTCTTTCAAGGACATATTAAATCACACTTTCCCAAACTTTCTGATCAACTGAAATAAGCATACTAAGAAAATCTTTCCTGGCTAATAATGTGCATTCTTAAATATAGCAATAGATGGCACTAAAATTGAAAATTAAAAAAACAAACTACAGACATTCTGCTCAGTTTGTATTGTTGTATTTATATTTGAATTGAATTGAATCGAATACTTTATTTGGCCAAGTATAATTAGACACATAAGAAATTTGCCTCCAGTGCAGAAACTCTCAGTCTACATGCAAAACAACAGAATAGTGGTAATCATCATAATCATAATACCAGTAAGAGATGGAAGTAAGGAAGATAATAAGGATAAATAATAATACTACAGCCATACTACATGAATAAATACACAGACATTAAACAGCACTGTGAGAATTAGGTGTACAGCAGAGTGTTGGCACAAGGGGGAAAAACTGCCCCCGTGTCTAGCTGTTTTGGCATGCGATGCCCTATAGCACCATCCTGAGGGGAGGAGTTGAAACAATTTATGTCGAGGATGTGAGGGGTCTACAGATATCTTTTCAGCCCTCCTTTTGACCTCAACAATATTCAGGTCTTCTGTGTGTTGGAATTTTGTATTTCAACAACTACAGAATTATTCAGCCAATAGAGGTCAATGTTTAGTATGCATCTATGGTTATAATCTATGGTTCCTTTATGTTCTGAGGAGAGTTTCCTGTGACACCATTAAGCAGCAAGGCCCTTGGTGACTGTACACTGTACACTTTGATTTGCATGGCTATGTAACCCTCCTCTGCTACCAATCTGTATGGCTATATAAAAATCCTCTGCTACCATTTCTATATAATAAAATAGGTTATGGGCCCAATATCAACCTAGGCAAACCAGGTAGATCAGAGATAAATCCAGAGATAAACCCAGTATAAACCCAGATTAGAGAAATATAAAGTTCAGCGCACCAGTCATAGCCAGCTACAGCAAATAAGTGCAAGATACAGCAGCCGAAAGAAGACTGCAACAGAATAAAAGGAAATGGCTACTAACAAAGCTGAAACAAAGATTTCATTTGCAAATCTGACAAACCAGAGCTACCAGTCTTGGAAATTCAAGATGAAAATGCTGCTAATAAGAGAGGGTATGTGGAAATGTATAAATGAAGCTAGGTCAGAACACCCTTCAGATGAGTAGATAGAGAAAAACCAGAAAGCTCAGAACACAATCTCTCTTAGTATAGATGATCAAATCATACATATATGTAAATGTGAAACTGCTAAAGAAATGTGGGAAGGATTACAAAAGGTGCATGAAAGAGCTAATCTAAGCAATAAGCTGCATTTGATTAGAAAGTTTATACCAAACCAAGCTGATGAAAGGCCAGCATATGCAGGATTACATAAGGCACACCTTGGAAATGATTGAACACCTGAGAGGTATAGGAGAAGAAATAAAATTGTTGCAGCATTATTACTTAGTGGTTTATCACAAAGTTTTGAAATGCTTGCCATAGTGCTTGATGCACATCCAGATGATGAACTAACATTGGGATATGTTAAAGGCAAGCCTATAGATGAATAAAAGTGTAAAACAGAAAGCATTAATAATGATGGTGCTTCTATCGCAGTCTGTTTTAAAAACAAAAAATAGGAATAAAAACAGTTACATGAAGCAAGAAACACGTGAATGCTTTGTGTGCAAGAAAAAGGGTAATTTAAAAGCAGATTGCAGAATCTGGAAAGCTAGAATGCAAAACTTTATTAATAATAAATATTAATAATTAATATTGAACATATTTATTTGAATATTGCTAAAATATATTCAAGCATGTGTCATTGCTTCATTATTATTGTTCAGCATCTCTAGGTTGCCAGTAATGTGAAGTTATCTTTTTCCTCATTATTTAGATTTTCTTTTTCTTCCAACTCTACACATTAATCAGGCTGTGATGCTGTGTCTGTTGTGTCCTGAGCCTGCAAGAGGCAGGCTCGGGACGTTGCAAGAGTCCCGGGCATTTGCAGAAGCTGCCCGGGGCCAGACTGAGCGGCGCCAGCCTTGTGCACATGTGCAAGGCGGGAAAAGCCCGCCTCATGATTGGTTAAACTTGCCCGGGGATCAGAGGGTATAAATAGAGACCTGCGTGCCTCTGCTCTGGTTGTTCGTAGAATGGAGCAAACAATAAAGACTTGTTGGAAGATGCTTCGTCTCAAGCGCCATTATTCTCCGGACTTAACAGTGTCGTTACTTTTTTTATTCAGTGCTAATATCAGTAAGAGTTGATAAGAACAAAGTAAATTGAGGCAAATCATAGGAATATTACTGGGACTAAATAAGATTAAAAGAATTATAAGTGAGGACAGATCACACAATTTCTGTGGAATCTTAAAAAAAAACAATCCACAAGTTTAGAGCAATAATTCATCTGGCTTTCCTATCTGTGTAAATATCTTCCTTTTTTATGATTTTTAGCTATGCTGCTTAGCAGGCAGTATTTTCTTAGCATTCTTAGCACTTTGAGCAATATGCTAAATTTCAGAATGAAGAGTAAAATCATGCTAAATTGAGTGTTTGGTGTAAATAAAATAGAATTACTGTTCAGGCTGATACCATCATTCACTTTCGGCTTTTCTCTATAATTGGCAATATAAGACAAACATTTTTGTTTACTTTCTCAATAGCTAGTCAAAAACAAACAGCTTATGTGTTTTAACTTTTAAAGGACTGTTGTACAGAATAAATGTACATCTCTCTTGGCATTTACAGAACTGGTATGTTCCAAAGTTAGTAAAAAAAACAGGCAACCTATTCTCTCACATATGTTCAACAGCATAACTGAATTAAACATGGAAGAAGTAGTTGCACTCCTTCGAATATATTAAATGCAGTATTAGGAATCTTCACTGGACTGTGCTAAGTTTTCTAATTAATCAAGATATGTACACATTTACATATATACATGTTTACCAATATACAGAGAGACACATACTTTGAAATTCCCTCAAGTTTTCCAGTTAAGAAAGGAAGCATTCTTTTGATACTTTACCAGCATTTATTGAACTATTAGAGACACACCATGAAGGAAGTTCTACATTTCCAAACCTATGAGGTAAGACAGGCAAGCTGACTCTTCTTGTTGTGTATTTCATAATGTATTACATTGCCACAACTCATTTATGGTACAGTGGAAAATGCAATGCATTTATAGAGGGTTTTTTCAAAATACATTCTGTGTGACTCTGAATTCCAAAAGAACTTAATGGGGTTCTATGAGAAACTAAGGGCAAAAGAAAAATATTTAGGATTAGGTTTGAGAAAACCCAAGTGCAGGTGGTTTTCTATAACTTTTGACCAAGAGTCTTAACAGTTTTCTTAAATAACAGGTTCCATGGCCAGAGAAAATTCCTGTCAGTGACAACAATTAATAGGTAGAATGACTTGCTTCCAGAAATTGTGGGTGCTCCATTATTGGAGGTTTTTAGGAAGAGATTAGAGAGCTATTTGTCCAGAATGATATACGGTCTCCTGCTTGAGCAAGAGATTGGACTAGAACAGGTGTGTCAAACTGCTGGCCTGCAGGCTGGATGTATCATAGCAAAACCACGCCCACTCCATTGCCAGCAATCGCAAAAAAGTCGCAATATGTCACGACATGTCACATGACATTGCGAGTTTGTGAGTTTGACACTAGACTAGAAGATCGCCAAGATCCTTTCCACCTGTAATTCTGTAATTTTTGTAATCCTTTGTTTGGTGCTCTAAAATACACTTAAAATTCTGATAGCAAGTAACTGGTCTCATTTTTTTTTTAAAAAAATATAATTTTGCTTAAAGCCTTGTTTTATTTTTTACAGAAAGGCAATAATTTTATTCTCAATGGGATTCCTCTTTCTAATATATTTAAGGGCTAAACAACATGTCTTACCTTTCAAATTATTCTGTTTCTAAAAACAAAGACCATGCTCTTTAAAAAAAAATCATGTATCTTTTGGAGGAGATTTGTTTAAAAATAAAAGGTGAGATAACTGCATTAAACCTATGTTCCAAATGTGATAAATCAGTTCCAACAAGTCAAAGAAAATAATAAACAAAAAAAATCTAACTCAGCTACAACAAAGTGAAAGAAGATGACATTTTGCAAAAAGGCTAATACAATTCTTTCCTCAGGACAAAAATTACAAAGTGACATTACAATATAAAAATAGGGCACAATCTCAGATGTCTGTGCATTCACTTAAAAAGTATAACCGATGCCCAACATAAATTATAGAAACCATTTGCCAGTTTGGGTTTAAAAACAAATCTTAAAAAGTCAACATTCAGTGGTAGATGGGATTGGGATTGTTAGATGAGTTTATAGACTCTGCAATTAAAGACAGAAAAACAAATATGGTTACTTAGCAGAATGGTGGCAAGCGCAACATGTTTAACAATTTAAGGAAGACAAAAATTGAAGTTTTTAATACTTCTTCCTCCTTTTCCTCTTCCCTCTGTATCTTCTCCTCTTTGCTCCAACTTATTTAGCCACAGAGGGACTGAAATTTTAAGATCCATTGTGCTGCCATAATACAGTCATCTTTAGCCCTTAATCTTAGAGTGAGTGTAGCCTATGGGAAACCTACTAATGACAAACAATTCTGAGACTGCAGAACAAAACATCTGCTGCAAACAATGATGTCAAAATGATGGTGTGCATGGGGATATTATAAGACAAATGTTATCCCTACCCTTACTTGCAACATCAGACACATGCATGTCAGATGCCACCTTTGTCTGATGCAGATTTTAATGATGGAAAGTTTTTATCCATGAAGAAACAAGAGGATTAACAAAAGGCCGCGAATTTTCAAAAAAATCCTGGTTATCCATAAGAAGAGCATAATTGTAGCATAACAAAGGAAATCACAACAGGCAAGCAAGCATCTTTCAGTCAGGTAATATATTCTCTTTTTTTTTCCTTACAACAGTCAGCTTCTCTTTGAAAGTTTGAAAGTTTTTGAAAAGCTAATTGTTCAGCCTAATGTATAGGTGCCTTGCAACTGAGATGAGCTAAGGCTAATCTGTATGCGTGATAAGGCCTATAAGATCTATTTGTCAGACATGTCAAACTCATGATGTCACGTGACGTCGTGTGACGTATCAGAACTTTTTCCCCATTGCTGGCAATGGGTGGGCATGGTTTCCTCGTGATGCGTCCGGCCCACGGGCTGGCAGTTTGACACCCCTGATTTATGTAGATCATCTAGAAACAGGCAATCATGGAATGCTAGGAGACCACAAGCTCATTTCTGTCAATTGAAGGAAATTGAGTATATACTGTGTGTGCTTAAACTGGAGGACAAAAGGTCTAAACCCATTCTTGTGGTAGAAACAGCATAGGCAATGATCCTTTTGAGAGGATCAGAAGTTGAAGACACTAACGAACATCAATACTTGACCTGCTATTTTAGGTTGTCAGAAAAGCAAGGAAGGAAACTGGTCTACAACTATAGTAAATAACACTGTTTTAGGCAAAGAGCAGGACTCTGGATAAAGAAACTGATCTGCTTTATGTATGTTATATGGAAGCTATCCTAAAGATGGAGTTCATTTACTGATTTTATCTTTCTACTATTTGCTAGTCCTCCTGCTTTGCTATTTTGTCATTGCTGTCCTTTTATCATATCGCAGATTGACATACTCTAAAATAGATTATGCCAATTTTGTATATATTATATTATTTTCCATCCAACGTTATGCAAATTGTTCTTAATCAAGCCAAAAGGATATCTATGTAATTGCCGTAGACATTTTTCCTTGGTATGCAACATGTTTTTTTTTTAATACATCATAATTTTAAACATCCTGGATTTACATTTTGTGTAAACCAAGACATGATCTGTTGACAATTTGGAAAGTTCAGTGAGTCTGAAAGTACCGAGGACTTTCCAGCAGATATTTTTTCATTAAATAACTTTCTTTAAATAGCTAAATTATTCACTCTTCATTTAATGTTCAAAACTTCTTTGATGTTTTGTCTAACTGTAATTATAAGCTGAGTTAAGGGCATCCTGCCAAACATTTAAACATGTATAGTTTGGAACTCCTGTAATTTTGATTATATTCAGGTTGAAGATAAATAGATTCTTTCCACTGAAAACTGATTGCAAATATCATTGTCAGATTCAAGGTAAACAATGACAATTAAGAGTAAGCTACTGGATGTGATTCCAGCAACAATGAATTGAAACAAGTTTGAACATTTTCCTAAAAATTGGAGAATTTGACTTCTATATTGTTAAGGAGCTTAGAAAGATATCCAGGCAATAATGGATAGAGGAGAGAGGGGGGGGGATGATAGATATATGTTTTTGTGCATATGTACACACACACACACACACAAAGAACTAAGATTTACCAATGGCATATTAAAAAATACAAATGCTTAAGAGGGCTTTTTTTCTCATAGAACGCCCAGAACGGAGTTCCGGCACCTTTTTTGGATGGAACCTTGTAGGGTAGGCAAGGCAGGTTGTATGACGTGTCTGAGTTCCGGCACCTTTTTTTTTTTAGAAAAAAAGCAATAGATGATAGATAGATAGATAGATAGATAGATAGATAGATAGATAGATAGATAGATAGATAGATAGATGATAGATAGATAGATAGATAGATAGATAGATAGATAGATAGATAGATAGATAGATAGATAGATAGATAGATAGATAGATTAGGTAGGTAGGTAGGTAGGTAGGTAGGTAGGTAGATAGATAGATAGATAGATAGATAGATAGATAGATAGATAGATAGATAGATAGATAGATAGATAGATAGATAGATAGATAGATAGATAGATAGATAGATAGATAGATAGATAAATTTAAATATTGGAATCCCAGTTGTGGACATTTAAAGTCAGTAAAATACAATGATGAGCTCCAGGATATAAGAAAAAAGGCTTCTTTATTGCTAAGCTTTCGTCAACAAACTGTTGACATCATCAGAGCAAGGGCTGAATAACAAGGGAGTCTGTGCATACACTTATATAACAGTTATAACGGTTACCGTATGGCATGTGCATATAGCGTGCTCATAACAAGCTTGCTCGCAAAAAAGTCACAATGGTATCAGTCTCTATGCGGAAGTCAGTCTCTGCATGAAATTCAAAAGTCGCGCCTATCAGCTGTTTGGCTCATAAGCTTCGTCGCACCTATCAGCTGTTCGGCGTGAGAGTCTCATCGCGCCGCGCGCAGTCCTGTGCCGGCTGGATTCTTTGTGCGAGGTGCAGCCAGGAGGTTTGTCTCGCTCTATCGCACGCAGGTGCCGTGGGATCGGATCTGTGGAGAGAGAAAGCAGATGCCCTCGTGGGACATGTAAGTGGCTCGCCCACCATTGCTCCCCCTTTCCCGGTCGCTGTGAAATCATCTCCACTGTAAGAATCGGTCTTTTGGATTGCAAAGTTCTTTTAGTGTAAGATTGCCTTTCCAAGATTGCTGTGTGTGTCCGTCTTGTTGGATATGGCCGCTTGCGTCAAGGGTGTCTGTGGGGGCCTGGGCAGGAGTGGGACAGATCTGAGGGCCTCTGGCAGAAGGGGGTGGGAACAGGGCAAGCACCAAGGCATGGTCCATCCACAGCTGACAAGCATAATAACTGGCCACACACAAACACATTTTTTTCAAATGCTAATTTTATTAATACTGACATTTTATATTTATATCTAAATATAAAATTCTGTTCCATCAATATGTTTGTCTCATTCTTTTCTTAGATGATTCTAAGAATCATTTTGGTTACAATGATTTAGTCACTAAAAAAAAATTGAGCAAAATCATACCCTTTGAGGATGAGTTCATTAGTCTAAGGGCTACTATAATTTTCCTTCTCATTCTAGGTTGCCACATAGAACGGAGGGAGGGGCGTTGCCCAGATGCTTCACTAGTCAAAATAATGTGGGAATGTCCTGTGGGAACCAAGGTCATCGGCTGCTCCCAAGACTAGGGACTGGGCGTTTCATAAAAAGCCCACCAAATAGTCATATTGGGGAACATAAGTTGCTTACGTTTGAAGCTGTGAATGCTCCAACACTGGAAGTCTTTAAGAAGAGATTGGACAGCCATTTGTCTGAAATGGTATAAGGTTTCCTGCCTGGGCAAGGGGTTGGACTAGATGACCTCCAAGTTTCCTTCCAAGTTTTTTTTTTAATTATTATTATTATTATTATTATTATTATTATTATTATTATTATTATTATTATTATTATTATTATTATTTAGTTTTTGTGGGTGGGACATTTAACTTTGTGTTGGGAAATTGTTGCTTCTGTATCCAGATTTGGTTTCACTCTTGACTGTGCTGATACTTTGTAACTAATAAACATGTTCTTTGAGGAATTTGCAAGCCTTGGAGTTCTGCTTTATTCGTCTTTTTCTATTGGAACCATGACAGCTACAACCTTTAAACTTTTTCATATGTTCATAGAAAAGTGTCTAGTATATCCAAAACTAATGGCACCGTGGTATGCCATTAGCTTACATGTGTTAAATAATTTTAGCACTTTAATTAAATTATTTAAAAAGATTTTCACTTTAGGTACATGATTGCCTCAGCACTTATGATGTTACATAGTTTGGATAATGAAACTTCTTCAAGAAAACAACCAAGCTCAGATAGCCCCAAAGGACCCATCAAAGCTCTATTCATGCCAGACCTTTGTTTATATTCTTAAGAAAATAAATTGAGTTCACAAAAGCCAATTTTTCATGTTCTCTTTCTTTCCAAAACAAAAACAAAATCCATATAAATATGAGGCAGTATAGAATTAATTCTTCCTCCTTCCTTCAATCTATAGTGAAATGAACAGAACATGTATATTCTAGATCAGACATGTCAAACACAAGGCCCGGGGACCAGATGCGGCCCGCAAAGTGGTTTCATGTGGCCTGCGAAGCCATCCTGGAAACAGTGAGGGAATGGCCCCCGCTGCCTTGGCCCTGGCCCAGGCCAGCCGGGAGCCAATGTACAATTTTGTGGTGGCCCTCTATGCTGAAACACATTCAGTCTTAGCTCCATAAGCTCCCCCATGCCTTGGAACTTGCCCCGGTCCCACCCCCTTCTGCCAGAGACCCTCAGATCTGTCCCACTCCTGCCCAGGCCCCCACAGGCACCCTTGACATGAACAATGTAGAACTGGCCACGCCCACCCAGTAGGCCAACCCACCTGGCCCCTCAAGGGCAACCACAATGCTGATGCGGCCCTCAGTGAAATTGAGTTTGACACCCCTGTTCTAGATTGATGGCAATCATGGTAATGCATTCCTTTGCGGTCTTTAAACATTCTGCTGTTAACTACATTTACTTCAATTAACTTAAATTAGATATGTATAGACTTGCTTCCATGAGTCTACTGCACTATTTATAGTTCTACTATATATATATATATATTATGTAAGATAGTTTTAGCTTCTGTTATCATTATTCTAAGCATTTCAGAATTCCATAAATAATATAGAAATTGTTGCAGAAACATACAGGAATCCAATGTTGACTTTTACTGAAGATTAAATATATCTATGCCATTGGGCTCTAAATATTCTTGCTATTGTTTTTTTTTAACTAAATATACAACTAGAGCATCGTGCATTAAGACAGTACACAAATGTTTCTTTGGTCATTTCTTTGCATCCCCCCTCCCTTATTTTCCCCCTCAATTTTAGTTACAATGTAAACATGTAAAAGGATAAACTACCTAAGCCACAGAGCTGCAGACTGCCCCCAAACTACTATTTTGTGCCTCCTAATAAATCCCCGTCTGCCTCTTTAAGTCAGGATAAACACAGAAATGATGCTACATCTGTCAGGTGCAAAAGTCCAGGTCCACATGTAAAGATTCAATTAAACTAGTCAGCATCTGCTTAGAGTTAGGTAAGGATCAATGACATTCAAGGAGGATTGAATTTACTTCTCTTGTGGCTACATAGAGATTTCCCTTTTCACTCCAACCCCAAGTTCTGCCATTCTTTCTCCTACAGTATTTCCTAAGACCGTCTTCTAAGTCTGTAAAATAAAATCTGAAAGATCCTGCCTGCATCCATAAATATAACCCCCTCTACTTTGCAATAATGTCTCATCTTTGTGGGCCTCAATTTCTCGGAAATGTTGATTATGTCCATGGGCCATCAAAAAATTGACCACCTGTGTTAAATTTCTTATTGATTTCACCCTACTCACTAGGCAATTAATTGAAATGATGTTCTTGTTGACACTTCACTTAGTTAAGGCTGCCATGTCTGACTTGAAAAAATCCAACTGCTCACTTGATTTTAGCAAAAAGAGTTTTCTGAATCTCCTTGTCAATATCTAGTCACCATCTGGATTTTCAGTCTTGCATTAGCAAATTTATTGAATGCAACAGATCTTTGCTTCTCTGTAAATGTTTAACTTAGGTCTGCCAACAATGTATGAGCAGAATAAAGTCAATATTGAAAAGAACATACATTAAACTTACACATATGCAATCTATTTGCATATTACTCCCATATCAACTTTATCTTTACATGAATTTAAGAATTTTCAGAGAAACCACTGAAACCTCATTTATGATATTTCCACTTCTATCAATTGGCAATTAAAATAAAACAAATTATTTAATTTACCAAAACCACCCATATAATTAATTAATTTTTATAATTTCATTAGTCACTAAGGCAAGCTAGATTTAGTTATTATATTTATTTCTCAGTAGAGAAATAATACTATTGTCTGCCTTTTGCTGTTAGGCTACAGATTAATCATCAATGAAATCCAATTTATATTACAGGATTATCATCACCATGATCATCTTCTTACAGGTAGTCCTCGGCTTACAACAATTCATTTTAGTGACCATTCAAAGTTACAACAGTACTGAAAAAGTGACTTATATCCATTTTTCACACTTACGACCATTGCAGCATCCCCATGAATATGTGATTAAAATTCAGATGCTCTGCATCCGGTTCATATTTATGAAGGTTGTAGTGCCTCAGGGTCATGTGGTGACCTTTTGTGACTTACTGACAAGCAAAGTTAATGGGGAAGCCAGATTTACTTAACAACTATGGCAAGAAGATCGTAAAATGAGGAAAAATTCACTTAACAACTGTCTTGCTTAGCATCAGAAATGTTGGGTTCATTGTGGTCATAAGTTGAGGACTATCTGTATTCAGTGAAACTGTATGAGTTATATACAATTGTATTAGCTTAAGTTAAAATCTTTCCAGATGTTTTTCCCCAATCATTCCATTATCATAGACAATAATTTCAAAAAGATTTGATGGGTTTGCTAACAGATTTTTTAAAAAAAACAAATTCAGAATGTTTACACTTAAATTGTGAAGTGACAAAGTAATTTGTTGTTGTCTGACACTAGTATTATGTATTTATTTAATTACTGTATCTTCTTTCATGATTAGTCCCTTCTCCAGTCCCTTTATTAAAGTTTCAGTGGTCATAGTGCATCTCTGATAACAAAATTGTAAAATGTTTATCAGCAAAGCATCTAGTTTTTTATTGTTGGTTGTAGTAGGAGTATCTTAGAGAAAATAGATATTGTAGACATACTGATGTGCAGTATATTATCAAATATTCATATTTTTAGGGGCAGGAGTCAAACACTGATATCCACTCCTAACCATTTTTATTATACAAAATGTAACTTGAGGGAACAAACATTTAAGACCCAGCAAGTGTTCATATAGTATTCTAAACATTGTGGTAAGCAAAATCATCAATTGTTTTCCAACATGTTCAAAACACTTTTCTATTTGCCATATGAAAAGGATATTGAGTGAAAATGTATAAATATAAGAACAATTGAGAGTGTCATATGTCATATGTTTGAAAGACCCTAAGAGGGCAGTTTTCATGTGGTATCAATGCATATATAAAAGAGGCAGGATTTCTGGGACTAAAAAGTTCCATTTGGCTTATGAGTAAATTTTAGATTATTATTATTGTTATATTATTATTATTATTTTAGTATTAGTATTGTATTGTTTAACAATTAGGTTGTTAATTTGTTTATTATTGTGTTTAATTTTAATTTGTTTAAATTTATGTTAAAAGGGAGTTAAAGCGTGTTATGGACTTGGTTATTTAAATAGTTGGTTAATGTTAGTTAGATTATGATTATTATATTTGTAACCCTGTGTTCAGCTCTGGGAAGTGGGGGAGAGGGAGGGGGGTTTGGGGTGGATATGGGGGTTTATATTGTAATTTTTATAAAACTTTTAATAAAAAAAAAAGAGGCAGGATTTTGTTCATACAGTGCAAGAATCATGATTCATTTAGTCCTCTGCAGAAGCTTCTGTGGTAAAATTTTGATTTAGTGGATCTCAATGCAATAGTATTTGCATATAGCAGACCAATTTTCTGCACAGATTATCATCATTTGTGTGAGATCATTATGTAAATTATACATTTTTTAGAAATGACATTTTGCATATATATAATATGATTTAAAAATGCAAATAATCAAAATTGACACAAATGATGTAATTTATGATATGCCCTCTGATTTAATGGACAGTCAGGAGTAATAGACACCACTATCCCAAACCCCAATTATCCCATTAAAAGAAACTTTAACTTACATACAAATTTGAACCCTTATTGTCTTTTGTGATGGATATAAACTCACACTACTGTATATTTTTAATGTCTGAAATTTAAAAATTTCTGTAACAATTTACACATACCTAATATGGGGTCCTGCTTTTCTATTAGTATTTTAAATTCTATCATCATTCTCAAGGTTCTTCTTTCTTGAGATTAATTATATTTTCCATCAATTAGTAAGTACATAGAGACAGAACAAATTAAGAATTAAGTGATAAAGTGAATGAAAAACTTGAGTAGAAATGACAATTGAATTAAGATGAGATTAAAAAATAATAAAATAAAAAATATAATAAAATATAATAAAGTAAAGTAAAGTAAAATAAAATAAAATAATAAAATAATAAAATAAAATAAAATAAAATAAAATAAAATAAACAATGGAAGCAATTGTACTCCAAGATACAATTTGAGGGGAATTTGTTCAACAGATTTTTTTAAATTATAAGGACTCTATGGAGTCATTGGTGCTTGATTGTTTTCTTGAAGACATTTTATTATCTTACATTACCCATCTTTACTATGGTATTTCTGTCAGAAATTTCTCACACCAGCCACCCAGTTGCATAATAAAGTGTCTGCAAGAAACATCAAGCTCAGAGAACATCAAGGACTCCCCAGTTTAACCTTGAGTTAGATAGAATCATAGAGACATATGGCTTGAAGCAACCTTGAAGGTCTTCTAGTCCAATCTCTTAACCAAGACAGGGGACCGATTGCATCCTGGACATATGGTGATACAACCTTTTCTCAAAAACCTCCACTGATGGAGCACCCACAACTCTGGAAGATAAGCTATTCAATTAATTGTTCTTAATATCAGAAAATCTTTCCTTAGTTCCAGATTGGATCTCTCTTTAATGAGCTCTAACCGTTGCTTCTTGTCCTGCTATCAGGTGCTTTGGAGAATAAGTTGACCCCCTCCCCCATGTGACTGCCCCATCTCTTTCCCTTGATGCTCTAAATGAAATTACTTTCATTAATGAAACCATATATTTTTCCAGCATCCCAGACCTCCTCAGAAATTTCAGGAAATGTCTGATGGATTTTAGTAAGATGAAGGGCATAGAAAGAAGTCCATTGCACTGTTGCCAAGGTTTCTGAGAGAGTAATTCACCTTTTCCCCTTGGCCTATTGACATAAATATTACCACCAAGATGTCCAGTCCAGGGATTCCTTAGTCCTCCATCGAGTGGAATGAAAAGAAAAACCCTCCCTGCCCTTTTGTCCCAGCAGAGAGGTTATATCAGGCTGTGGTCCCAAGAGCAGGGGAGAACCCAAAGCTTACAATCCATGCTGTTTTAGGTTTGCTATGTACATTAATTCTAGGCTGAAGATTTCCACAATAGAGAAGCTGGTTCGAGACTAGGAGAAACATCTCCAGCTGTGTGGCTTAAAGCTCTGTGGAACTGATAAAGAGAGAACATCTTTGCTTGTTTCTTTGAACCAAGAATCTCTTTGCCAAAGCATAAGAATTTATAGTAAATTATTCTCTAGACCTCTGGAGCCATCATCTCCCTCTAACATTGCCACACACTTCCTAAATCCAAATTCCTTTGGAAGGAGGATAGTTTGGTAATGCATTTCTATCAAAGAATTCAAGGTCACCATAAGCACTTTTTTCTCATCTGCAATTCTGGCCTTGGAACATTACAGTTAAGTAGGCATCTTCATGAAGAGATCCTTGCATGAGGAAAAACTGCTCTTGTCCTCCAACAGAGATTGGCAGGAAACAAGAGTGGAAAGAAGAAGAGAATTCAAGGTCAGCCAGGTTACTCTAGCCCTTCCTCTTTGTCTCTGCCCCTTTTGACCTGCTATTATGATGCAGCTTGTCCTTCCATACAAAGATAACTCTTTCCATGGGTTTGTTTTTGAAAGTTTCATTCTGTTTCTTTAATAGACTAGTGGAGCTTCTGCTAAATCTGAATATCCAGGGATAGATTTTCTCCCTCTACTGCTACTTTTTTTTCCCATCCTCCTTTGCTTGACCCCAGTTATTGCTTCTCTCCCACTTTCTTACCATGATAGCAAGGCTGCAAAGGTTTTTATTCCAGGGCACTGGGACATTCATTTCTCCACTCTACTTCAACTGAAACACAGCAGCAATGGAATGCAAGCTCTGAATGATGTAGTGGTCTTGCTGCAATGGAAAGGAATAGGACTGTAAGTTAGGGAGGCATCAGCCTCTGTGAGGCTGTGGAGAATCCTTCTGAGACTATCTCCATCCTGAGGAATCTTTTGCACCACATTGAGTTTGGGCAAAAGGGACTGGGATTCAAACATGGGATCCAAACTCAGCCATAGCAACTTCTATGCCCAAAGCATACTTACTTTTTGGACTGCTTCTATATTCCTCTCATGGACCCTTGCCAAAGCTTTTGGCTGGTCCACAGGTCTGATCTGATGTAGGCAGCCTCACGCTGGGCTTTACATGCTTGCTGGGGCTCTGTTTTATGAACAAGACCTTTTCCACTGAGCTGTATTTTTTGGGAAAATTCAGAAAATGAAAGACAGGGCTGTGAGCCTCAGCAAAGGTTTAGGTCTCTTCCAGCTGAAAAAACCCACCAAAATCAGGCCTGTCTTTGCAGTGTCCTTCTCTTTGAGACTCATTTCCATCCATTAAAAGGTTTTTGTAGTTCATAGAGCTGGATAAGTCTCTGGCCATGAGAAAATTCTGAGTTGAACTGATGAGTTTTAACTTTGTTTTCTTTTGCATGGTCTGATGTGTTCCACAACCACATGAGTTTATCAGATTGAACATTTCCTAATTCATAAGTTCCTATGTGATCCTGATCAATTGGAAAAATAATTAGCCCCATCTTTTAACATTAATAAAGAATGAAAGAGGGAAATGCTCTGGAGCACATCTGTCTTTTGTTTCCCATTCCTAAAGATAAAGGTGTCCCTGTCAGTTGTGTCCAACTCAGGGCATGGTGTTCATCTTTGTTTTTTGGCTGAGGGACCCAGTGTTGTCTGAAGACAATTTCCAGATAATGTTGTATATTTTAATCTTGGTTTGCTTTTGGATGATTTACTGTCTTCCACTCTGAAGAATAAACAAGCTATTCTTGTTTATTCTTCAGCTTTTCTTCAAAGTTCAAGAAAATATGGCTAATTCAAGAAGCAAGTTAAAGGGAGTGTATGGTCCCAGTTGATTAAATAAAAGAAAGAAGAGAAGGATCTGGGTGTTCTCTGGAGTACATCTTCTCCCTGCTTTCCTTTCCTAAGAAAAGGCAAAATCAACCTCTCTGATACATTGTCTACTAAAAGAGGGACAGTTCCCCAGAGTCCAGCCACCATTATGAAGACCTACCTACATCTTGGAGGACATCTTCACTCTGATAACTGAAACTGACAATTAGTGACAGTTCAGCCTGGGTGGATGAAGTCACAGAGCCATTAGAATTCCAAGGAGATGACAGGTCTCTTTTGGAATCCTACCAAAGGTCACCTGCTCTATCTTTTCTGCATACACCAATGCCAGTGAAGTGTCTCTAGGAATCTACTAGCAAATAGCTGCCTATTTCTCATCTTTTTGCACAGAAGACTTGTAGACTGTCTTTATATAGATGCTCTAAATGATTTTCAATATCAAGGTGCATTCTCCAACATGCTAAAACCTAAATTTAGATGGGAGAAAACAGTGCCACTTTTATAGAATATATTCTACCCAATAAAAACCCATATGTTAGTCTTTAAAATGAGGAATGAATTCATGCGATTACATGAATTAATCTTGAGGTAGTATACTAGTGAAGTTCTCAAGTGCAATTTGGATGTGAGGGGATGCCTTGCATTTGGGGGAACTGGGAGGTTCTTATGGTGTTTTTTTTACTTGTGTTACTGTTTTTACTATTGTTTGTGAGCTGTCCACTGCCTTAACATCAATGAAGAGGAAATAATTACAGTTGTTAAACTAATCACTGCAGTTGTTAAGTGAATCATACAGTCATTATTCAAGCAGGAATGGCTTCCTTATTTACAGTGCATTACACAGCAAGGCAAATTTAAACATTTGAGATATGGTTTTTAAGACAATAATAAATAATAATTGATTAATAAATCAATCCAAACAAAAAAATTGAAATAACTTAAATGTACTTTAGCAGAAATCTCCAATGTGTAACATTCAAAGTACAGTACAGATATTTAACTAGTGATTAGTGGTTGGGAAAATAAATACAAGGGAAGAGAAGAATGTATTATCAAAAGTGTTTTTTCCTCTATATTTCTATGTCTAAATCTATATTATGTTTTTTTATGTTTTACTAGCAGTTGTTTATCTTCTACTTTGCTTCCTGTATCTTTATTCTTGTGAGATTTTTGTTTAAATAATAAATGCAATAAAAAGAAGTCTAAAACTTACAATTCTTAATTGGGATATAAAACAGTGGATGCAGAACAATTTATTCCTTTTTTTTACAACAGATATGAAATTTCTGTGTATCATTTCATTTGCAGAGATCCCCTTTGATTTTAACTGCAAATTCTTCTCAAACTTCTTTAATGAATAAGACACATTAACTAGCACTTCAAACATCAGAAGCTGCTTGTAATCCAAGTACTTAAACAAATTAATGAGCTGCAGCTACAATGAATGATTAGGTCATTTAGGATATGGTGTACATTAATGCATTTGACAAAGGCGAAGATGGAAGATCATTAAACTAGGTCTTTATGGCCCTGAGGGTGAACAGAAGTGGATCTAATCAAGATGGAGAAACAAATGCTCTGACAATAAATGATTAAATATGACTTAACCATGACAAAAATCTAATAGTTGGCAATAGTTTCACCCACATAATATCAAGCTATAGTCAATTTATTAGAAAGACTATTGTGAAATCACTACCAGGGTATATCCCCACACTATCCACATATTCACATATAATTGATTAGTTTCTTAAAACCTCTGGGTCAAAGTAATTCTTGTTTTTGAGACTAAAGTAGGAATTTTTCTCAGATATGTTTGGTTTTTTGAAACACATCTTTGTTAATGCATTATATTGGAAAAGATAGACTAAGAATCCAATAGCAGCTTAAAAACTGCCAGTTTTATACTGACACCAGCTTCTCAGAATTATATCCCCTTCCTCTGGTATATGTGTTATCCTGAAACATGAACTTGTATGCAAACTCTACTGGCTCTACTTGACTGTGATACAGACATTCTCAGCTATACAGTTTTTGGGAGTGGGAGCTACAACAAATCTAAATAATAACAATAATGACAACAGCATTGTTGTTCGAGTCATATGAAACTTTTGATGAACTATAACTCATATCTTCATCTTCAATCTCTCTTTCAAGTATCTTTGTTCAAATTTCTTTGAACTAAATAAGTCTCCCTCAAGGTCAGTGGTTTAGGGAAACTCAATGTTTTAAAATCAATGCTCTTTCTAATGCCAGTTTTTTCTTCTTCATTTCCTTTGATGTGTAGGCTAGTCAGTATGTCATGTCTGGATGAATAGAGAAATGTTTTTCAAACTTGTCAACTTTAAGATGCATAGACTATCTCCAGAATTTTAGACCAGCTGTAACTTCTGAGTGATCTTCAAGAAGAGATGACTAGTGTTGTGAAACAGTCCACAACATGAGTAAAAGTGAAGAGGGTCAATTGTTTGTAAAGCTGTTACTGGTCATAGCTACTACCTGCTCTTTGAGCAGGAGCTGAGAGTCCAAGACAACCCCCCAATTATACAATAGTCCTGAGCAGGGGAATGCAAAACTAATCATATCAAAGATGAAAGGTTGAAAAAAAACCAAACACTCACTATTATTCTGTCTTGGTAGGGTTGAGCTTAAGACTATATTTTTCCCATCCAGACTCTTACAGCCCAGAAGTACAAGGTCAAGACCTTGACATAATTGATTAACTAGGATCAAGAGATACAACTGAGTACCCAACACAGACTAATGGATGACAGAAGATGAATGGGAGAGGATATAAATTGTTTCTCATCAATTCAGTTGCAGATTGGTAGACTTCCGCTACCTATAATACAGCAGACTTGAGCACAGGAGTAGGTATAGTGTTGTACCAAAAGAAATGTCAACTAACCTGGAAAAACATGTCTCTTTCCAATTGTACTCTCTAATGCACTATTAATCTTTTATTATATATTAATAGGTGTGTGTGTGTGTATTTTATTCTTGTAAGCTTTTTTACTTTGCTGGTCTTATAGTAAGGAATTCATCCATATTGAGGTGATTACTGAAGTTCAAATGAAACTGGCTAGGGCATCCTGCCCATAAATTTGCATAATAAAGATAACAAAGAGGAGAAAGCAGGATTTGAGAAAGCATTATTCCAATCACTCATGAAAATGTAGGTTCATATGGAGTCATATAAGTACTGATGGCAGCACCACTGACTTACAGCATATGTTCTTCCCAAACTCAATTACGTATGCTTTAATACCACCAAGGATAATATTTCTGATGTTTTGTGATCTCCTTTTATCTTATTATTCATGGCATGTTTTCTTGGAGACTCAGATACTGTTAACCATCCCAAAAAGTCACCAGTATTTCATATAGGACAGAATTTTGGCAGCATATGTTCTAGTTTTGACAGTAGACTTTATGTTCCCAGTCACTCCAGCTCTATTTGTAACAACAGAAAAAAAAACTATAGAGAATCCAGAATTTTCAGCACAAAATCTTGTTGACTTAGTAATACCAGGTTTCCCCGAAAATAAGACCTAGTCTTATTTTGTTTTTGCCTCCAAAAGAGGCACCAGGTCTTATTTTTGGTGTAGGCCTTACCTCACCTCCAGCACTGACAGCCCCACCCAGCCATTCCACTTCTTCTGAGGCCAAAGTTCTGCAGCTTCATTCGGGCCTGCATTTTGCAGTCAGGCCTTTTCAGAAGGCTTAAGCCACGGGTGTCAAACTCGCGATGTCATGTGACATGTTGCAACATGTCACGACTTTCTTTCCATTGCTGACAATGGGGTGGGCGCAGTTTTGGCATGACGCATCCGGCCTGCAGGCCAGAAGTTTGACACCCCTGGCCTAAGCAGCCAATTCAATCCATAGCTTGGTGCTTGGCTGCTGAGGTCTTGCAGAACTGAGCTATGGATTGAATCCATAGCTTGGTTCTTGCCTGCACAGACCTTCCAGAAAGCCCTGTGACTGAGAAATGCAGTCCCAGCTGCAAAAGAGGCCTCAGAAGAAGTGGTCCGGCAAGGAGAGGTCTGGATGCAAGGTAAGTGGGTGCGGGGCGGGTGGGGCAGCTCCACACGCCCATCTCTGCCCAAGCTTGATTTTTAGGTCTGTGCCTCGCCCCAAAACTAGGGCTTATTTTTGGGATAGGGCTTACATTAGGCCTATCCCCAAAAATCAAGCTAGGGCTTATTATTGGTGTAGACCTTACTTTCGGAGAAACACGGTATCAATCATTCCTCTTTTATTTGCTATCCTACATGCATAAGCCTAAAAAACCAGGGGTGTGTGGAGCAACAATCGCTGGTTTCAAAGGGGCATGCTCAGTCAAGTGAAGTTCCACCCCTTTTTACAAGTATGCAATGCATATTTAAAAAGGAATAGAATAGACAGACAGACAGAGATGTAGGAATATTATATTTCCCTTTGTAAGATCTTACATGGCTGATTAAGATAGTTACCATCCTTAGGGAACAAAAGCCAGAACCCAAACAGCTTCATTGTTTATTCATATCTCTTGAATACAAATTAGAGTGTGAAGAAAGTGTTGACATATTTACATCTAGAGCTTGAACAATTTTTAGGTCAATCACCATCTTTATGAAAGTGCTTTATTATCATCCTTACAGCTGTCAATCTTCTAGGTCAATTCAGAAAGAGTTAATTGGCGCTCTAGACAGTATTCCATCTCAACTAATTAAAAAAAGCTCTATAATTTTATTCAATTTGCTCTGCTGAATATTAAGTTACCAGGAAAGCAGCAAGCCTCTCATCTTTATCATATGCATCTGATGCAATAGTTATCGAACATGAAATCTGTGATAACCTTCTCTTATATGGCACTTTCCAGATATGTTGGATTACAGTTCCCGGAGGACATTTCTCACTTGTCAGATTTTAGTATGTTCATGTTTAAATCAATGCATAATGCAAGTGCAAAACTCATTAGCATTGCTGCTAGCTACAAGCCTGACCCAAGTCAGTAATGCCTGTGTTCAAATCTCTCTTTGATATGAAACACACTGGCAAACCCTTCTCCTTTTCCCATTCCTATGCCACACTTGCTATGAGGATCCAACAAGATTAAAAAAAATGCCACTCATTGCTTCTTATAGTGGGCATGGATAAAATGGTGAAAACTAAAGAAAGTAGTTGGAATGTGTAGGCCAGGAGCTTCTAAAATCAATTCTATATTATCCTTTTCTTGTGTACTGTGTATCATGTACAAAACTGCAGGAAGATGAGGCAGAGGAGTCTTCATCCCCTCCAATCCTGATTTTATTTTTTTACTAAAAGAGATGTGTACAACCAATGCCCCGAGGGTTCCATGTGGCCTTTCAAAACCTTGGCAAGGCAAAATGACCATCAGATGCATCTTAGTGTGAGAAAAGGGTGGAGAATTAATTAATTGCATGGGAATTAATCATACAACTTGCTGAACTCAATGCAAAATGACCATCAGATATGCATCTTGATGTGAGAAAAGGGAGGAGAATTAATTAATTGCATGGGAATTAATCATAACAACTTAATGAACTGCACTGAATTACATTGAATCCAAACTGAATCCAACCCAAAACTATTTTGGGAAATATTGCCCAGTTGTGCCACTCAAAAGTTAGCTGTGGTCATTGGTTCAAAAGATGGTTGCATATTCCTTGTCTGAAAAGTCTTAAGTTGTGCAGAGTGGCCTCACCAATTTCCTTTTTTGTTGTAAGAAAAAAAATTGTGGAGACTATTTTACTATATTGTCCAAGCATCTGTAAAAATTTTCCAACAACTGCATGAGAGCAAATTTCACCTTCTTTTCTTCTTCCCTTAAATGAGGACATGCTAATTTTTTATGCTGAATTAAGCATAATTTTGTGAGAGGTATTTGTGTTGGGAAACATTTAAGAAGAAAATGAGGATAATTGTATTTTTAAAAAAGGGTTTGTGTGGCAAGCAGCATTAAGAGCCGTGCAAATTAGGAGAAAGAAACCAGATATTACAAGGTGATGCAAATAAAAAGAGAAGAATGAATTTGCATGTTCTTATGAATGTAAGTAGGAAAATCCTCTAAAGTGGACAGTAAAGTAAACTGGATTTCTAGCCATTTGCATATTCTACACAGGAAATAGATGCCTAAACTATTTATTGCCTAATAGCCAGATCCTTATTATTGTTAATGCTGTATTTCTTGGTTTACGTGGAAGTCTAAATTAGCAATTCAACTTTCCCAATGATTCAAAAAGTTACAAAAAATAAATTGGAATAATGTATAAGAAATTTGGAATAGAGAATTGGAATTTTCTGTATCATAAAATTAACAATTTTAGATCTTGATGGAATGTTTGTTTACTATAGTAAACCAAGTCCCTGGAAGAAATATAAAATTTAAGCACATTAATATGCTGTTAAATTGAGAAAAGTTTGGATGTATATTGTTTGAATATCTGCAAAAAAAATTATAATGTACTCCTAGAAGTCCGCCTGCATACAGATATACAGAGGTTGGCTCATCAACTATCAACCTTCATATTGGCTTTTTCTCACAGAAAAGAATGGATTGGACAATATTATTAAATGCAATCCAGCTTTAAATTTTGAAACACCGAATTGCAGATTTTTAATAAAGATATAATATTTACATATGTATTATAAAAATGCAATGCTGGATTCTGCTCTTTAATTTCATATTTGTTTATTAATCGGTTTTATTAAGTTATCTATGCTTTGTTTTATCTGATTTGTGTTTAAGTGTTTTGGGTTTCTTATTGCGAGTTGTAAGAAAAGTAACAAAATTAATCTGGAAAGATAGAACGAACATAAACTTTTTCAATTGTATAGAACAGGAGAGATAATACATAGACTACCCCCCACCGACCTGTACGCTCTCACAGAGTGGGTCTCCTCAGGGTGCCGTCAGCCAGACAGTGCCGGCTGGCGGCCCCAAGGGGGAGGGCCTTCTCTGTGGGAGCTCCCACCCTCTGGAACGAACTGCCCCCAGAGATCAGGGTGATCCCTGATCTCCCTTCCTTCCGCCGCGCCCTCAAGACGTGGTTGTTCCAGCTAGCGGGACTGGCGTAAGGGATTTTAAAGGGGTTTTAAAGGGGTTTTAATTACTTTTAATTTGACATATTTAAATATTTCGTTTTAATTAAATTTTAATTAGGTATAATATGTATAATATGTTAGTATTTTATCCAATTGTCAGCCGCCCTGAGTCCGCAAGGAGAAGGGCGGGATATAAATGTAATAAATAAATAAATAAATAAATAAATAAATAAATAAATAAATAAATATGTATCCAAAGCCAAATTCAACAGACTAAGACATTAGCCAATGTTTTTAAATGCTTTGTCTGGACAACCAGTGTTCAGATAGGCACTGATAAAACATGCAAAGCAAGCGAGTGTAATGTAATTATATCTACAGTTGTACTGAGATTAATTTTATGTAGTGTTTTAACATTGTATAGGGATGCATACTGATTTCATGGAAAGAATTGGATTTGCAACTTATGGTCAAGCAGCAGGTAGTAGTCATAGCTGGGGGGGGGGGCTTTGCTGAATTTTGAGTTGTGTGCCAGATACACTCCTTCCTGCATCAGGAACCCTTCTCTAAGTTACTCTTGCCCTGTTTATCTTCCATACAGACTACTGCAATGCACACTTGATGGGGCTACTCTTGAAGAATATCTGGAAACTGCACCTGGTGCAGAATGAGGCCACATAAGCACCTCTGGATACCCCAAGGACTGCATATGTAACACTTCTGCTGTGTGAACTGCATTGGATGCCAGTTTGTTTCCAAATCCAATTCAGGCTGTTAGTTATCACCCTTGAAGCCCTTCATGGAAGGGGACCAAGTTATCTGAGGAGCTGTTTCATTTCAATTACATCTGCCTGCTGGTCAGGCAGAGATTGTATGTTATCTTAAAGAATTCCAAGTGACAACATCTAGGAAGAGAGCCTTCTCTGCCATTGTCCTCACCGTATGGAACATCTTGTCCCCAGAGGCAACGTTGGTCCTCAGTCATTTGGCCTTCTGGACGAGCATTAAAACCTGGTTCTGCCAATTTGTGTGGGGATCACAGAGCTGTATGCACCCATTGGGGTGGCCTGAAAGGGCTCCCTCCATCTTTTAACTTATCTTTCATCCTTGCTTTTATCTGTTTGTCAGTCAGTTTTAGTTTTCTTTTAACTGTATCATTTGTATGATTTTATGATCTCCAAGCTCCTTCCAACTCTGCTATTCTGTTATTATGTAGCACATAATTTAGCTGAATATTAAAATATACAAATATGTGCAAATATAATTTTATTTTATTGAAAGGCATTCAATTATTCCCCTAAAACATAAGAGTTTGCATCTTAATTACTGACATTTGGGGAACAAATCTATATCAAAGTCTATTTGGAAACCTGAAAAGATATTTTAGACATGCTGTCTATAGGACAGAAGCTTAAATCAGGCAGGATATATATTTTGTAGATTCCCTGAACAAATTCACACAGCTCATGAAAAACTGCACATAAGCAGATTAGATGTGAAGACCTACCAAAATTGCAATATTAATGAATAGCGCTTATATTCTCAAAACTGCTACACCTGTTGGTATAGATAGTACAAAAAAGTTTTATTAAGAAAGAAAGGCTAAGGGATGTTTTCTACATATTAATGGTTGGATAATTTCTTTGTTTATGTTTTATAGTGGTACCTCCTACCAAGCATACACCTTAAAGTGGCATACAAGTAGATAAAACTGTTTGCTGACATAAGGGAAATACTCAAGCTCTAAATTGATCAATTGTATCATCGTACCCTTTAACTACTCTGTCATACTCACTAACAAGATATTAAAAGACTGGTTGAGTTGCTTTTATTTTCTTGGTTTTCCAATGATTGCTTTTTGTGCAGAAGGAATTCTGCTTTACATAAGTGATTAAAAGTATAAAAAAGATTGTATTTTGTCATTAAATAATACACAGCCTAATGCTATTGTGCTAGACATTTTAAGAGCACTGATTGTCGTAGGAAATATTTATGCATATGCTTAAATTATCAATAAAATCTGTGAAATATGAAAGTACTTAGCTTTGCTTCACTTTTAGTGCCGAGCACTCTTTAAAAAATGTACAGACCATTTAATCAGCAAAGCTATAAGCAGTTCCAAATGCTATTTAGAATAATGTATAAATATTATCTAATCAACAATTAATTACAGCCAAAGTAAAACAACTAATTAAAAGTATGTAATTAAAAGCAAAATCACTGAACTCTGAGATGCTGACTTATAAAGTACCTCTTCCATAGCAATGTTGGTCTTTTTTTCTCCCTGATACCTACACAAAAGAGGTATTGTACAAATTTTCTTCCCAAAGATAATAATACAGAACCCAAGAGATTCAGTCAGCAGAGGCATCTATTTGATCAAGAATCAAAATCACCTCTTACAAATGAACGCTTGGAAGACAAAGATCTTATCAAGTCATAATTATTTTGTATTATTCTTTGTTCTGTCCCTTTGCAATCTCATTAAGTATGCAATTCACCCCACTTTACTGAGCATGCTCACTTATCCAGCCATGTGAGCTTTAGGTATGCACACTTGTCCAGTTGCATGTATATTTTCCTTGGAATGAGGTTAAAACCCTTGGGATTAACTGCCAGAGATGAGTTAAGCAGTTCAGAACAGAACAGAATAATAGAGTTGGAAGGGATCTTGGAGGTCTTCTAGTCCAACCCCCTACACAAGCAGGAGATCCTATACCATTCTGGTTGTGCCTATGCTGTCCATACAATACAGCAAGGTTTGTTTTAATAATCAAGATAAAGACTTTACACAAAAGGGAAACATGATCTCTATATATGCTGCCTCTAATCTTTTGGCATATTGTGATGAATGATATCATAGGGATGGATGGATGGATGGATGGATGGATGGATGGATGGATGGATGGATGGATTGTCCATCTTGTCAGTGAGCCATGATGTATAAAATACAAACTAATTGAAAGGTGATGTGAAAGGGGATTCTGATTGTCAACTGTTGACATTTATTGACAGGGAAGACGCCAACTTGTTTATACAGTTGAGTTCCAAAACTTCCATATATATATATAAAACAGGTAGCTAAATATAATAAAAAATCATATCTTTACATCTCAGGATTAATAACATAAATGTTCAGGATCATACATATATGCTTTTCCCTACTCCAGGTGTAATCACATCTGACATGACACCACTAGTCTTTTTAATCTGTTAATTTCTGTATGAAGTGAAGCATCTTTTCTCTGACAAATAGATTTTAGCCAAGAATTTCTTCTGAAAGAGACACAGAACTTTGTATCAGAAATAATTTGATTCTAAATTGTCAAAAAGGCAGGCGAGACAGGATTTAGATTTCAATTGATTGAAAATGAGTTCCGTATTAACTTACTGCCCTATTTTCACACCTTCAGATGGTTTTGTTGTACTATATGATCTTGCAGATGCCTATCAAGCATAACAATAAACCTATGATGAAGTGGAAATATTTCTGTATGCTTTGTAGACAGTTATTGATTTGGCTCTGCTTGACAGGAAGGCTAAAGTGGCCAGAGATATTTCATATTCACTAGCGCCAAATATTCAATTTTCTTTTTCTTTTTTTCAGTGAGGAATGCCATGATGGACAAAGTAGCATACTCAACGGTCTAACATCTTTCTCTATATTCCCAGCAAACTGGAAATAGGATGAATGGATATTTTAAACAGATCAACAAGAGCTTTTAGATGTTTAGAAATATAACAAATTCCGCTGACTTTATGATGGCATGTGAAATGTCCATCTTTAATGCATAATAAAACAAAGTACCTCAGCTAAACATATCATTTATAGCTCTTGTTCATTTTAGCAATATAAATATGGATTTTTTAGTTATTACAGTGTTTTAGTTCTTTCTAAGAGCTAAAGTGTGCTAATCCTGCCACAGTGCATAAATTGAAAATCAAGCACTGCCTTCTTCCTATTCCTTTTCACAGTGGTATATGGGTATATGGAGAGCAAGATCAGCAGACAGCCTAAGTAGAAGATTTAGCAGGTCAAAATGCATACTTTTCTTTAAACACCTGAGGAATAGAAATAAATAATTCTGACTTTTAGCCTACATTACTTTTCTCCATTTCTCTCAAAATGACATACATTATAAGGTACCCTCCATTTTATCTTCATAACAACCTTGTGAAACGTGGGAAATGGTGAGACATGGTGATTTGCCCACATTCACCCACTGAGATTGATGTTTAAATGGGAACTGGAAAATGGATCATGAGTGGTTACTGGAACTTCACCATTTTGATTTACTTAATGCAATAGTAATTTAATGTAATATTTTCTGATATAATGTGTGCAAAGCCCTCTGAATACTTGCAATGTATGATTTCAATGCTGTTTCTGAAAATTATAGCTATGTTGTTTATTTTGTAGTGGGAGGGCTTAAATCAATAACACTGAAAGTGAAGACCAGGCAAGACCATTAGTAAAATACTATGGAAAGGCTGTCATCTTCCATAGTTGAAAAACAGGGAACAATAAATTGTTGTATAAGGTTGGGAAAAAAGAGATGCAGTATTTAAATCTGGATCTCATAACCGATATGGCTATATTCCTAGAATTTACCTTAAGAGGAAAAAAAAGTTGAAGGGCACATTAAATGCAATCCCTTGCTCAGTATAGGAAATATAGCACCCCCGTCAGATAGCTGTTCAGACTATCAGAATTAATGAATAATCACCCATCACCTCTCCAGGTAACTGGTTCCACTTAATGTTACAATGGGTTAACATTACATAACATTGTAACTTAACATTGTAATGAGTGAAAGGAATATTCTGACAAATTCAGTTTCTAGGTAAAATATAAAAAATCATGGTGCCTAAATGTTAACAGAATAGATTCCAGGGAAATTCTAGGGAAAGAAGTGTCATTGAATAAACATTCTCTCTATTCATCTGAGGCACCCTCGTGGAGGAGACAATCCATTCATTAAATCCAGTAATTTATTGAATTGATGCAATAACCAGATTTTCTTTCAGACAGGAAGGGATGGCATATTTGATCCTGTCTGGCATTCACTTGTCTCATGGTTGGCAAAATTCACTGGAATTTTTTTTTTTTTTGCATTGGGAGGTGAGTTTAATAGGTAGTAAAGATAGGGGGAAAGGTGAGGGGAAATCCCAAATAGGGGGATAGGAATCTTCCCAGATTGGAGGGGAGACTAGAGATTGTTCTTTGGTTTTTCCTTGATTATAAAACATGTCAGTCTTGGCTAAGCTTTAGAAGCATAAATGGGGTGCAGAGAGAATATATGTAGCCAACAAATTATGGATTTCCCTCCCAAACTATAGGAACTGACAGGAAAAAAAACCTTAAAAATGTGTAAAGAATAACAGAAGAAAAAAAATAGCAATAGCACTTAGACTTATATACCACTTCATAGTGCTTTACAGCCCTCTCTAAGCGGTTTACAGAGTCAGCACATTCCCCCCAACAATCTGGGTCCTCATTTTACCAACCTCGGAAGGATGGAAGGCTCAATCAACCTTGAGCCAGTCAGAATTGAACTGCTGGCAGTCATCGGTCATCAGAATTAGCCTGCAATACTACATTCTAACACTATGGCACCACAGCTGTTGTATGCAAAGTATTGCATCTTAGGTACAGAAGCTCACTGAGGAACTTTGGGCCACTTTTGTGGGAGAAAACTGGAAGATATACAGAAGATATACAAATATAACAAACAAGCAGTGACAGAGGGCAGGGAAAACTCTTGAAGGCTTTATAAATATATCAATGTTGCACGTATGTACAAAAAGGATGGAGTTTCAATCACATGTTCAAGCTGCTATTTTGGCCATTTGCCCCTTTCCACAGATGCCTCTACAATCCATTGCACACATGTCTCTAAAACCCTTCAAACAAACATTGGGTTGCAATAATGCCTCTATTGGGATCAACCAAAATGCTACAAAGTATTTACACATATTCAGGTTTTCAGAATCCTTAATCAGCCCAGTGGATTAGCAAAAGAAAGGGAAGGAAGAGAGAATATTGCTGATTTTACAGCCATGTCTAAAATGCTACTGAGAAGAGAGGCAGTGTCACAGGCAACTAAGGGGGGGGGGGGGTAAAAAAAACACCACGAGATGATGGCAGTTGAAATCCTGCCCTTTTTGTGTGGATCATAAACATTGTTTTTATTGATCTAAAATTCATGTGCCAGTGTACCATGCAAGATGTCTAAAATTCCTATCCCCACTGTAAAATAATTTAACCAAGTGAAGAAACACGAATAAGAGTTCATACTGAGGAATATTATGTTGGGGAGGGGGGGGAAATCTAAGCTCATAAAGGATTTTTTCAGATTTCTAGGGAAGACCATAGGTACATTGTACATTCACCATGCAACCTACTGTTGTTTATGATTATGGGCAGATGTTCAGCCTATTCACACAAGGACCGGATCTGAAGGAGAGACGGAAGGTTGACAAGGCTCTGTTTAGCTTCTCTACAGATTTCTTTACCATTAGCACTAAGGTGTATTACATTCTGCTGCATGTGCTAACAAATCTTTCCTCCAGAATTTAATGATAAAACCAAGATCTTTAGATACCCTTAAAAGAATTTTTCATACATTTGGATTTAAAAGCTCGCTTCCCAAATACCAAACCAGCCCATATATTAAGAGGAGCTGTGGGGAATTTTATTTGTGGTCTTATTGGTTGCTTTGCTCAAAAACTAGTGACCAGAAATAGGGCATTTTCATTGACAGTTCAATTATAGAAGTCTTGCCCAAGGGAAGAATGGTTGGTTTCACACAATCTCACTCTGAAGGCCAGCTTATTATCACAGATCTTTGTAGAACTATCTTTTTATTGCTTTTAGAGTACTCTTCTTTTTTAAAATGAAGCTTGTTTTAATATTTCCTGTCATTATTTTTAAGGGTTGAGGGTTTTTTTTCTTATTGATGGATTTACATAAAATTGTTTTTATTGCACTTTTGTAAATTTTTCCAGGAGGATAAGCTATACGCAAATGATAGTAATAGTGCTTCTGTAGAAGTGTGTTTATGCTTAGATGTTATTGTTGCAGCAAGCGTACAGATCACAATACAATATAAGCCTACAAATTAAGTGAAAATTAAAATTACGTGTGAGGATTAGTTTTTTATGCTCTCCCATCTGTGTAGAATTTTCAATGTTTTTTTTATATAAGATCTTATGCTTCCCACCATACCGAAAACTAAATATGGATATGGGAAAACAATCTCTTTCCTTATTTCCCAGCAAACAATAATCACATGCTTTTCTTGAAGCTCTGGTAGTGATACAGCCACATCTTGAATAAAATTACTGGACCAGATGGAGGTGCAAAGAAGGCTGATTGATATATATTGCAATAAGCCACCACTCAGTTTGTACTCCAGCCTGACAAGTGAGGTCATATTACTCCACTGCTATTTTCCTATGTGCACCTCTCCCTCTCCCTCCCTCCCCCCCTCTCTCTCTGTGTGTGTGTGTGTGTGTGTGTGTGTGTGTGTGTGCATTTATGTCTCTATCTGCATCTATCCCTATGATCAGCAGGTAAGGGAGAGGTAAGTTTAGCTTCAGGGAGAGGCAACTGAGGGAAAATAAAATAGCAATCGTCAAATATATTAAAGCTTGCCACATAGAGATGGGAGCAGACTTGCTTTCTGTTATTCCACGTTTAGAGCCAGTGGTTTCAAACAAAATGGAAGCTATCAGCCAGTGGAATAAAGCAGTGAATTTTCCTTTCCTAGAAGTCTTGAAGCATTGGCTGGATGGGCATCTTTTAGAGATGCTGTACTGGATTCTGCATTGAGTGAGGAGGTTGGACTAGATTTTTCTAGATGTACCTTCCAACTCTGTGATTCTGTCTTGTCAGCTCTCCAAGGCAGACAAAACTCAAAAACTAAAGACATGCAAACTAAAGCTACTTTTATAATAAGGTTGCTAATGTGCTTCCTTGCCCCCTTTCCCCCTTTTTTGAGAACCAGGGAGGCTTATATCTGAAATGCTTTCTTAAATTACTTTTCTGCCCCGGACTCAGATTTCTTTTATTTAACTGTTGTTTTCATTGCAGTTCTTCCTCCTGTTCTCAAGGTTATTACATCTGCCCTTTACACCTATTTCTATATATATATATATATATTATTTAGCTAGCTAAAGGGTTCTAGCAGTGCAGTATGCCTTTTTCACCTCAACCCCTTCAGGTATGCACAGACAGAAATACATATGGAAGAATTAATGCTTGAGAATAGTGTATTCAGTCATTTTGTTGAGGATAACTAAGGTAAATCTACTGTTAGTAAACAAATTGTTTTTCTGCCCAATTTCTAGCTAAAAATAATAATCTAATACAATAGCCTGAAGAAGAAAATTGAAGTAGTTAAATGTTGCAGTCACATCCAAGATATAAACTCCAGGGTAGGATGGAAGAGTTAAAGTGCTCAACATTAAGGGAAAACAAGATTTAAAAACAAAGGAGTGTGTGTGAAACTGACCTTTCTGACTTTAGTAGAAATTTATAAAGAAAAAAAAATACTTCTAAAGGTTTAATAAGCCAGGCATTGTAATGGTTGTATTATTCTGCCCAGAGGAAATTAATGTTGTGTAATTTCTCCCGACTAAGTAAAATGGAATTTTAAACTAAATTATAAATCCAACAATTATAACTCACTCCTATTATATTCTTCTGTTTAGGAATGCAGCATAGTGATCTAGGGTATTACAGTTCAATTGTAATGCTGCAGCTGGGATTTAAATACGGTGCTTATATTATAACCCCCTCCTTTTTATTAGAATCAAGTTCTTTGTATTTGCAATGGCATTATGTTAAGGCACACTGTTGCAAATATATCATGGGCCAATTTGCAGGCTTCTATAATGATAAGACTTTGGCTTCCACACTTTCATAGTACTTTTGAGTCAACAAAATTGGAGCGTCAGAATCAGGGACCACCAAATCCTATTGATTGTCTGCTTCAAATGGATGCTTTATCTACTTAGTACATTGACTACAAAAAATATGAGACTTTATAAAATCCAGAATTTGCTTTACTGGGGAAGAAGCCTGTGGTTTCTGTTTTCCCATGTAGGCAGAAATATATTGCTTGCTGAGCAACATGTTCATTTTAGCATTGGGAATTAAGAATACAATTCACAGCCTGCTGAGTAAAAAAACAAACAAACTTCTGCTTTACAATGCCTATTGATATGCCATGTTTGCTTATATGTTCATGCTACATAATTGTGTAACATCATCAGACTTAAGGAAGAATTGGTTAGGAGGGAGGTTCTCTTCAATTCATGTAGAGCAGGGGTGTCAAACTCACAATGTCACGTGACGTGTCACGGCGTATCGTGACTTTTTTGCCATTGCCAGCAATGGGGTGGACACGGTTTTGCTATGATGCATCTGGCCTGCGGGCTGGCAGTTTGACACCCCTGATGTAGAGGCTCCTTTTCATTTACACTTGGAAAATAAGTGTATTTTAAGCTTCATTTTAAACCTTAATTGACCTGAACCTTATATACTAAAACTAAAATGCCTTGCCCCTGCTTGCATAGGGCGATGATATCTCTCTGGCAAAAATCCAGAGGACTAGCAAGGAACAGCACAGTTTTAGGTTAAGCTACCCTGGTGCAGCCCTTTAAAATTTACCTAGATTTTTGCTACTCAAATATGATAGTTCTACTATACCAGTAGATTGTGCTATCAGTCTGGGAACACCCGTCTTTACCCCATCAGACTGATAGAGAATCTAGTAAACTTTTCTGAGATGTTACAGACTCTTCTAATTTTGAGGGTGAAGAGGAAAACCTAATAAATTCTCAGCCCATAGTTCAGTAGGCAATCAGTTGTCAGCTACTTGTGAGTGATGGGTGAGACTTGGTGCAGGTGGCTCCTGACTTGGATAATAGAGAGTCAGATTTTTATCCTGGAAGAGTAACAATCCCTAAGACATGAGTCAAACTAGAGCAGCAGAGATGACTCCTTAAGATGAAGGGACATTAACTCTTCTAATTAGGTGAAGCCATGGCCTCTGACCCTGGTACACCAGACTTCTTGTCCTGTTAGAACCAATCCTCCTTCCTGACTAATATTCCTGTGATATTCAGTTACTAGTGGACAAATACTTAAATGTGAGCCAGCAGTGTGCTGAGCTGCCAAAAAAGCCAACACAGTGCTAGGCTGCATTAACAGAGGGATAGAATCAAGATCACGTGAAGTATTAATACCACTTTACAATGCCTTGATAAGGCCACACTTGCAATACTGCATCCAGTTTTGGTCACCATGATGTAAAAAAGATGTTGAGACTCTAGAAAGACTACAGAGAAGAGCAACAAAGATGATTAGGGGACTGGAGGCTAAAACATATAAAGAACGGTTGCTGGAATTGGGTATGTCTAGTTTAATGAAGAGAAGGACGAGGGGGGACATGATAGCAGTGTTCCAATATCTTGGGGCAGCCACAAAGAAGAGGGAGTCAAGCTATTTTCCAAAGCGCCTGAAGGCAGGACAAGAAGCAACGGATGGAAACTAATCAAGGAGAGAAGCAACCTAGAACTAAGGAGAAACTTCCTGACAGTTAGAACAATTAACCAGTGGAACAACCTGCCTCCAGAAGCGGTGAATGCTCCAACACTGGAAGTTTTTAAGAAGAAACT